>NC_090744.1:126424659-126452159 GCF_036898095.1 Palaemon carinicauda | reverse complement strand
CAAAGGCTTCCCTATCCTCCGATTCGTATGCGTGCCTGGCGCCAATCCTGGCGCCATCTGTATTCCTTGTAGCGTACACGAGGTGCTACAGATACTGTATGTAGGGAGGGGTCCTACAGCCCTTTCTTAGAAAGGCAAGGGCGGGTCCATCAGGACAACATGGCCATCTCACCCAAAAATAGATTTTTCGCTTAGCTCAAAATCCGTTTTTTGGGCTCTGGAAGTGTACCAGAGCATTACTGTATCTGTGGATTCTCAGAACGTGCCGTACTCCCCGGAGGTAATTTTTTCCCGGTCGACTAGACCTAGAGACCTAAGATGTTACCGTTATACATCTTTTCAACTAACTATAAACTATGTTAGAGCTTCCTGCCCCCTACAGGGAAGAGTCCTACTAGACTCTGGAAAAGTCTCGAAGAGTACATATACCTATGTATGAATACCAGGCAAGCTAATATAGTGGTCTCGCCCTATATTAAGTAAAGCATAGTTTGTATAGAACCACTGCGTCAATATATATTGACCAGTAATCCGCACAATACTTGTATTGGACAAAGGTTTATATCCGCATAGGAAGAAACTAATAAAACCGCCCTCGTCCCTTTATGGGACGGAGTCCTCCCATTAGGGGACTTACATAAACCAATGCAACATAGCTTGCATAACAGAACAATTCTATCAGAATTATCCCAGATAAGATACATAGAATTAAATGCTCAATTATACCAATAAATTGACACAGGTGAAAGAGACGCAAGGTTCTCAAGAACAAGTTTATTGACAGACAATAAACAGACAGGTTAACAACAAATATATATATATATATATAAAAGAGGATAACCCAAAACTTTAAGCATAAGTATGATAGTAAACAGAACTTGTTTATCTGAAAGAAAAACCATTAAACGCCACTTAATAAGGTACCGAGGTATCAAGTCATAAAAGTCTGTATTACAAATCAATCACATTAGCGTTAGAAACGCTCGGCACACATGTCTGTACTTATGCTAGGTTCACCTTTGAAAGAAGGAACAGTCTATGTAGGCACTTGGTGCCCTCCTTTAGTTTGTAGTACAGTATGTATCTACACACTCACCCTGGACTTAATCGTCCCAATTAAGACCACTGTTCCTCGCAGAGTTAAACAGTAGGGTTAACTACACCACCCACTGCTACCACAGATCTCTTAAGTTCCTCTACTTGCTTCGCATAGTGGCGAAAGAACACCCTGGAAGACTTCCAGCCCGTGTATGAACGGAGATGTTCAAAATCCATACAATTAAAGAAATTTAGGGATGAGGCAACTTTCCTCGGATCGTGACCTGCGGGTGTACTGCCAGGATCCGCTCTGCGAATAAAATATGTGATTTTCGCTCTGAGTTGATTCAGAGATAAATTTGAGCCTGATGTTTCTCCCCTGAATAGTTGACCACCCTTGAAGTCTGAAGTTCTACGAAGATAGACCTTTAGGCATTCTACTGGACATAGAGATGCATCTTCTTTCAGAGGGCAGATTCTCCAGGGACCCCACCTGTTGGTGGGTAACTCATTCTTGGCGAGAAACGTAGGATCCGGAAACAGGTTCAGATCCCCCCCATCCAGGAACTGAACACGACCTGCCTCTCTTGAGAGGGCTACGATCTCACTAACCCTGGCCCCGGACGCGAGTGCAAATAGGAAAATAACTTTTTGCGTCAAATCCTTTAACGCACATTCTTCATTGCTCAACAGGGAGGCGAAATGAAGAACTTTGTCTAAAGACCATGAGATGGGCTTTGGAGGTGCTGAAGGTCTGAGCCTAGCGCAGGCTTTCGGAACTTTATTAAAGATCTCGTTACCTAGGTCGATCTGGAAGGCAAATAAAATGGGTCCTCATCAAAGCAGACTTACACACTGAAATCGTGTTAGCTGCCAACCCTTGGCCATGGAGGTGGATGAAGAAAGATAAGCAGAAGTCTGTTGAGATCTCCTGCGGATTCTTTGCCTTTACAAAGGCCACCCATTTTCTCCAAGATGACTCATATTGCCTTCTAGTCGATTTGCACTTATATTCTTCTAGGAAGTCTATGCTGGCTTTCGAAATCCCGAAATGCTTTCTCACCGCAAGGGCGAGAAAATCATGAGCTGCAGGGTCCGGGTTTTCTGTAATGAAGCGCAGACAGTCGACTTCTGGACTCGCTGGGTCAGAACTGGATGTGGTAGCGGCACAAACTTCATCTGTAGTTCCAACGCCAAGGGGAACCACATACTGTTCGGCCACTTGTGGGCCACTATTGCCGCTACCCCCTTGAAGGATCTCAGTTTGTTGAGGACCCTCAACAGAAGGTTGTGAGGAGGGAACAGATAAATCCTGGACCATCTGTTCCAGTCGAGGGACATCGCGTCCACTGCTTCCGCTAAGGGGTCCTCGTACGGGGACACGTACAGGGGCAACTTCTTGTTGTCTTTCGTCGCAAAGAGGTCTATCTGCAGTTCTGGGACTTGATTCAGAATGAAGGAGAATGATCCTGCGTCTAAGGACCATTCCGACTCTATCAGTGTGAACCTGGATAGAGCGTCCGCTGTCACATTGCGGACTCCTTGAAGGTGAACTGCCAACAGGTACCACTTCTTCTTTTCCGCCAATCGGAAAATGGCTAACATCACTTGGTTGAGAGGTGGTGACCTCGACCCTTGTCGATTCAAGCATCTCACAACCACCTCGCTGTCCATCACCAATCTTATGTGGATCGAGTGACGCGGGGAGACTTTCTTTAAGGTAAGGAGCACTGCCATAGCTTCTAGAAAGTTTATATGAAAGGTCCTGAATAGCTTGGACCAAGTCCCCTGGACTTTTTTCCGATGAGAGTGACCTCCCCATCCCTCCTTCGAGGCGTCTGAGTGAATCGTTATCGACGGGGGAGGTGGCTGAAGAAGAACCGACTTCTTCAGATGTCTGGCTTGGGACCAAGGCCTGAGAAGAGTACGTAGCCGAGGCGGCACTGGTCTTCTCAGATCTCTTCGCGCGTTTGATGCATACCTTCTCCAAACTCCGGTTGCATCCTTTAGCTGTGCTCTTAGCACTGGGTCTGTCACTGAAGCAAACTGGAGAGAGCCTAGTACCCTCTCCTGTTCGCGTCTTGATATCCTTTCGGAATCTAGAAGTCTCTTGACAGAGCCCGCTATCTCCTTCCTTTTCTTCGTCGGGATGGAGAAACTGTGTGACAAAAGGTCCCAGTGGATTCCCAGCCACTGGAACCTTTGGGATGGAGAAAGTCGAGACTTTTTTCTGTTGATCTTGAAGCCTAGGTACTCTAGGAACTGGATCACCTGACTGGAAGCTTGCAAGCATTCGGTCTCGGATGCTGCCCACACCAGCCAGTCGTCCAGGTAGGCTACTACCTGAATTCCCTTTAGGCGTAATTGTTTGAGAGCTGCGCTCGCAAGCTTCGTGAAAATCCTTGGGGCTATGTTTAGCCCGAATGGCATGGCTCTGAAGGCGTATAGTCTCCGTTGTAGCCTGAACCCTAGGTAGGGGGAGAGTCGACGGCTGATTGGAATGTGCCAATAGGCGTCTGACAAGTCTATAGAGACTGAGTATGCCCTCTCGGGCAGTAAGGTCCTTATGCGTTGCAGTGTTAGCATCTTGAATTTGCAATTCACTATGAACTTGTTGAGTGGCGACAAGTCCAGAATGACTCTGAGCTTTTCCGAGTCTTTCTTGGGAACACAAAACAGCCTCCCTTGGAATTTGATGGACTTCACCTTTCGGATCACCTTTTTCTCCAACAGTTCTTGAACGTACTCCTCCAGAACGGGGGTGGAGTGTTGGAAAAACCGAAGGCACGGGGGTGGAGTGCTGTACCAGCTCCAGCCCAGTCCATTCTTGAGTAGGCTTTGGGCCCAGGGATCGAAGGTCCAGCGATCCCAAAATTTCATCAGTCTCCCTCCTACCGGTATCGTTTCACTTGGACTGCCGTCCTGAGGTCTTGCCTCCCTGACCACGACCACCTCTGAATCCCCTTCCCCTTGAGGGGCGCCTAGATGAGCCTCTGGCTGCTCCTCTAGGTTTTGCACGAAAGGAAGAAGACTGTCCTTCGAACATTGGGGTGAATGTGGATGACTGACCTGGCACAGCCTGGGGTACCCACTGAAAAGTAGTCGGGGTTTGTGCCACCATCTGGGGCACTGGAGGCAATAGCAATTGCAGTTGCTGTTGCTGTCTAAAAGGCTTGGCTGACCGAGACGGTAGCCTAGTCCTCATATTCTTCCTCTTTGGTTGAGGACCCTCATCCGGGGAAGATTTTCTTTTGATAGCCAGGCCCCACTTCTGGAGAAGTTTTCTATTCTCCACGGCGGCCTTATCAACAACCTCTTTGACCACATCGGTAGGGAAAAGGTCTTTTCCCCAAATGTTGGAGGAGATTAACTTCCTTGGCTCGTGTCTCACCGAGGCCCCGGTGAACACGAACTCCCTGCAAGCTCTCCTTGCCCTGACGAAGCTATAAAGGTCCTTCGTCACTGTGGCTAGGTGAGACTTAGCCACTACCATGAACATTTCATGGACCTTGGGGTCACTTGCCATCGTCTCAAGAGTAGTCTGATGAGACATTGAGGCAGCCAGTCTTTCTTTTGTCTCGAACTCTCTTCGTAAAAGAGAGTCGGACAGCTTGGGGAGGTCCTCGCCGAATTGCCGTCCGGCAATATCAGCCTCCAACTTTCCCACTGAGAATGTCAGATGGACATCCTTCCAGTCTTTGTGGTCCATAGGCAGGGCCAGCGACAAGGGTTTACACTCCTCCAGGGAGGGGCAAGGCTTGCCGGCCTCGACTGCCTTTAGGACAGCCGCAAACCCTTTCTGTAAAAAGGGGAAGGCTCTAGCAGGAGAGGACACAAAAGAAGGGAGCTTCTTGTTCAATGCAGCTACCTTCGAGTTAGAGAAGCCCCTCTCTTTCATCGAGGATGAAAGTAGGGCTTGAGCCTTAGCGTGGTCCATAATTATGACCTCCTTCGGCTCTGTCTCTTCCCTTGAAGCTGGTTCTTTTCTCAGCCGGACATAGCAGTCCGGATATGATGCCTTGCTGGGCCAAAATTCCACCTCCTCTAGTGGAACTGAACCCAGCTTATCCGAGATGACGATCTTTCCAGTCGTCATTGGCATGTGCTCAGCATACCTCCAGGGGTTAGCATCTGAGCATACGGGAAGGTCTTTCACATTGAGCCTTTTCCGGGGCCCACGTGATTCTGCCAGGGACTGCATACGCAGTTCCATAGCAGCCGCCTTCTCCTGATTCTCCTTCTGCATTTGTTGGATCATTCCAACAATCGAAGAGAGGGCCTGTCCCAGTTCTACTGGGAGACCGGCCGATGTTGAGGGGATAGGATCCGGAATCTGAACCGGAATAGCCGACACCTCGTCGACCTCATCCTCTACGACATCCGGGGTTTGAACTTCATCCTGACCTTCTGCCAGGAGGTCTTGTTCCAAACGTTCGTCCAGGTCAGACATCCTGTCATCTAACTGGATGTCTTGCATCGCAACTGCGACTTCCACGTCCACCTGGACTTGATCTTGAGGGATCTCCTCTTGAGGCTGGGGAATCACTGCATCAGCTGATACCTGGTGAAAAAGATACGCCCTCATCTTCTCACTTGGAAGATAAGGGCCAGAGGTGTTCTTCTTGAAGCCCCTTACCCAAGTACGAAGCTTTTCCCTTGCTATATCCCTTGATTCCGCTGTTCTAGGGGAATCAAAAGCCCCAGTAATCAGGTTAGTGCATACAGTACATACCTAAGGGTCCCAATACTGGAGATCATCCTTGGAGACAGCGCATGCTGCATGTCTCCTACAACACTCATGTCCGCAGAGGTTCTTGCTGCGGACATTGCAGAGAACATTTCCGCACTTCGGAGGGTCCTCCTGTAAAGAGAAGAAATTTCCATGAGTATCAAGTGAACTATGTATCACTGGATATGCATAGTATAGCATAACAATTCATAAAGGAAAGACACACACTTGTGTTTCCCTCACAACCCATTGTTGCAGCCTTCCAGATAATAAAATCAAAAATGGTTTATCTCTTCTAGAGTAACCAATGCAAGGTTTCCAGAGGAAACAGGTGGAGCTCACACCTAAGCAATGATTTTAAAATCCTGGATAATAGACAGGGAAGAACTCAGCTTCCTATCTGAGGGCAACAGCAAAGGGGTGTGCAAGAAAACACAATAGTGTTAGAAGACACAGTGCTGTACCAAAACCCTTACTATAGTTTTCCTCTTACTGTATATGCTATACAGAAGAATACTAGTACAGTATAGGGGGATGTGTGCCGGCCTGCCTTTGCCGGCCGGCACACACCACAACTAGCTTTAAAGTATACTACTTAACAGCTATAGGGCGGCAGCACTCTGGTTCAAATGCCTGTGCCGGTCGGCAGCAACTGCCGGCCGGTAACAGCCAGTGTTGGCAGGCAATGGCTGCCGGCCAGCAACTACACAAGGTAGTACCCAGCTGCCGGCCACACTCTTGGTGACCGGCAGACAAGGGCTGACATAAGCCGGCCGGCAAAGGTACAAGACCGATGCCAGCCGGCAGCAAAAGAACCAGAGGACTACACCTGCCCGGCTGCCGGCCTCATAGGCCGGCAGCCGGGACAGGTACAGCACTTAGAAGAAAAATAGAATGGATGCCGGGATAAGAGTGTACACAACCTCCAAGCCCGGCAACCGAAAGAGTGCATATAAGGAAGGGGAGAAACTAATTCAGGCTTCCTTGACCAATGCCGTCCGGCTCTGCCGGCAGGCATGGATGAGGGACCAAGAGAGGTCCGGGCAGCACTCGAAAACATAAGACCCTTGCCGGCCAGCAGCTCTGCCGGCCGGCAAGGGGCTGAGTCAATTCCACATCCTAACCTATACTAGGTCCAGATGTAGAACGAAGTACAGTACAGTAATGGCTAGGCCATTACGGAGATAGAGGAGGGAAGGGACAAGAGGGTCCTGCCAACCTTGCTTTAGTGACAGATCACCCGCAGCCAAGAAACTTATCTTAGCCTAAGGGAGATCTAAGGGGGAAGGCCAGCAATACTTGCCAGCTCCCAGAGCACCAAAGCAAGGAAGGCGTTGCTACTCCCAAGGGAAGAACTTATCCTCCCCCGAGAACAGCAACAAGGACTAGTCTGGTAGATCACAAAAGAAGGAATCATAACCACAGAAACCTTCGGTAGTGACCTAAGGGAGCTAAGCTCCCTTTGTCTGTGTTAGGTCAGCGAGGGGGACTCAGCCCCAAGCCAGACAACACAGATTCAGACTAAAAAAACTCTGTTGTTCTGTCCCTCTTGAACCATAACTACAGGAACAGGAAGGTACAGTAACACCCTAGTATAGTTTTATCGAAAATAAGTTCGGAAAAAACCACTTAGGGATAAGCCTAAGGCTTAAACAGAGGGAAAGGGATTGCATACCTTCTCCGAAGAAAAGAAGCAACCGGGGAGTATGATAGGGTATACTAAGGCTCCATAAGCTACTAGCCTAGGCACCAAGAGAATCGATTACCTAAATCACCGAAACTCACTCGTATACTATCTTGGAAATATTCCACACAGTCTAAAATGTATAAAATATAGCCTAAAGCTTCAATAAAATTTTAATTACACTCGGAAAAACCATAATCATGCATGAAGTACTAGGACCAAACGACTAGGCTACATGGCCTAGCGTAGGCCAGAATGGCGAATACTTCGCCAAAATAATACTAAGCACGAAAGGAAATCCTATGTAATGCTAAATAGCTAAAATTTATTAAAGCAAAACAACCAGGAATGTCGCTCTGACTAACTAAATTATACCTAGCGAGCGACAGCGTCCAAGACGCCTCTGGTAGGCTACGGCTCTTGTATCAAAGATTAATCCTATTAATCACTCAAAATTTTACCAAGAGCCTACATTTATACATAAAAGACACTATACTCAACTTATCAGAGGCCGACGAAGACGGAGAAGCCATGAAAAGCAGAATAAATCCAAGATTTGCGAGAAAAACAGGAAAAAACACCGAGTTGTTAAGCTACGCAAAAAGGAATACAGATGGCGCCAGGATTGGCGCCAGGCACGCATACGAATCGGAGGATAGGGAAGCCTTGGGAGCGGCTCCCCTTTTTCTTTCCCGAATTCGTATCTCGCCAATCACCTCCTACGAGACGAAATCTCTGTCCAGGATGTAGATTGCCATGTGGCGTGTCTAGAATACGTCCTCTGATATGTCGCGATATCCCTTTCACGAGGGATACTCGCTCCAGGAGTTAGAATTCTGGTACCTTAAGGTAAATTCTCTGGGAATATCGCCGTAGTTGTAATATACCCTAGGAAGCTACCCTATAGGAACTTCCATCAGGACGACATGGCTTGAGCCCAAAAATATATATATATATATATATATATATATATATATATATATATATATAAACAAAAATCTCCACCCAGCATAATCAGTCTTTAGAATGCTCTTTATAAGCAACCCCTAACCTCATTTCTATATAATATTTGCCTTACGCAATTAATATCCTTTATAGTACTGTTTTGTGTGTTCTGTTCAAAATTGGTTGGACATCAAGATGGAATAAAGGGAACGGGAGTACAGTTATTATTATTATTATTATTATTATTATTATTATTATTATTATTATTATTAATATCACTTGCTAAGCTACAACCGTAGTTTGAAAAGCGAGATGTTATAAGCTATAAGGGAAAATAACCCAGTGAGGAAATGAAATAAGGAGACAAATAAACAACAAAAGAAGTAATTAAAAATTAGAATATTTCAAAAACAGTAACAACATTGAAATATATCTTCCATACATAAACTATTAAAACTTCAAAAAACCAGAGGAAGAGAAATAAGATAATAGACTAGTGTGCCCGAGTGTACCCTCAAGCAAGAAAGGTTTAAAGGCCTCTCATGAAGGGCAGATGAGAAGGACAGTGACAATGCCCTGGCAGTGGCCATATATTATGATCGGTGCCCAAGCCTCTTCTCCACCAAAGTTAGGACCAGGGAGGACCAGGCAATGGTAGATCTATAGGCTCCACCAAAACCCACCATCCTTTGCTCGCCAGACACTACTACATTGGATCCTTCTCTCTGGTTACGGTTCTTTCCCTTTGCCTACACATACACCGAATAGTCTGGCCTATCCTTTACAGATTCTCCTCTGTCCTCATACACCAGACAACACTGAGATTACTAAACCATTCTTCTTCACCCAAGAGGTTAACTACTGCACTGTAATCTTTCAGTAGCCACTTTTCTCTTGGTAAGGGTAGAAGAGACTCTTAGTTATGGTAAGCAGTTCTTCTAGGAGGACACTCCAAAATCAGACCATTGTTCTCTAGTCTTGGGTAGTGCCATAGCCTCTGTACCATGGTCTTCCACTGTCTTGGGTTAGAGTTCTCTTGCTTGAGGGTACACTCGGGCACACTATTCTATCTTGTTTCTCTTCCTCTTATTTCGTTAAAGTTTTTATAGTTTATATAGGAAGTATTTATCTTAAAGGTTGTTACTATTCTTAAAATATTTTATGTTTTCCTTGTTTCCTTTCCTCATTGGGCTATTTTCCCTGTTGGGGCCCCTGGGCTTATAGCATCCTGCTTTTCCAACTAGGGTTGTAGCTTAGCATTTGATAATAATAATAATAATAATAATAATAATAATAATAATAATAATAAAGATGGTGAGATTACAGAGACTATAAGAAACCATTAAGCTTGAACGGGTCTCGAACACTAGTCTGGCAGAACGCCAGACAGGGGAAGTATCTAATAGGCCAGAAAGGGCGATGCAGAGACCCTTAGATAAGTCTACAGTACACAGAGTGACTACACTAAACTCCTACGGAAAATGAATCATCACCCTCTCTTCCTTCGCCTATTAACGCAAAGGACCT
This sequence comes from Palaemon carinicauda, assembly GCF_036898095.1. NCBI lineage: Eukaryota > Metazoa > Arthropoda > Malacostraca > Decapoda > Palaemonidae > Palaemon > Palaemon carinicauda. Next base: position 126,442,236 of record NC_090744.1, on the reverse strand, counting down.
CAGTTAGATTTCACCAGTCGTCTCTATCTTGAGCTATTAAACCGATACTTCTCCATTCATCATCACCTACTTCACGCTTCATAGTCCTCAGCCATGTAGGCCTGGGTCTTCCAACTCATCTAATGCCTTGTCAAACCCAGTTGAAAGTTTGGTGAACTAATCTCTCTTGAGGAGTGCAAAGAGCATGCCCAAGCCATCTCCATCTACCCCTCACCATGATCTCATCCACATATGACACTAGTAATCTCTCTTATAGTCTCATTTCTAATCCTTTCCAGCCATTCAACTCCCAATATCCTTCTTAGGCCTTTGTTCTCAAATCTACTAAATCTATTAGATATTGGTTCATTGTCATACCATGACTCATGTCCATAGAGTAACACCGATCTCACTAAACTGATATATAGTCTGATTTTTATATGTAATTTTAGGCGATTTGATTTCCATATTTTACTTAACCTCGCAATTGTCTGATTTGATTTTTTCAATCTTTCACTAAACTCTAATTCTAAAGACCCGGTATTGGAGATCTTTGTTCCTAAATATTTAAATGATTCTACCTTCCAATGATATTTCATCCTCCATTGCATACTCCGTTCTCTTCATCTCTGTCTTTCTTCTGTTCATCTTAAGCCCAACCTCTTGTGATATTTCATGTTTTGACGTTTTTACTGTTTAAGAATAATTTATTGTTAACTTGTTCTTATCATTTGTTTATTTCCTCATTTCCTTTCCTCAATGGGCAATTTTTCCCTATTGGAGCCCTTGGGCTTATAGCATCTTGCTTTTCCAAATAGGGTTGTAGCTTGGCAGGTAATAATAATAATAATAATAATAATAATAATTGGGAGAAGGTATGTGCTGCGTGGAGATGTGTCGTTTTCCAATTTCCTTAAATTTCAAGTTTGTAGACCGAAATTACTTTAGAATTTACATTAAAACCACTAAAATTTACCTCAAACTAAGGTAATTACCTTAAAAATTTAAACCCTGGTGTGAGCTGCCATGGCGGTTGGCAACAACCCAACGGTTAGAGAGAGAGAGAGAGAGAGAGAGAGAGAGAGAGAGAGAGAGAGAGAGAGAGAGAGAGAGGGGGGGGGGGTAATGAGACAAGATCGAATAGTTGAAAATGTAGGGGGTTGTAATACAGGAAGGGGGAAGTACAGTGTAGAGAGAGATATAGGGACAATAAAGGAATGTAAAGAAAGGAGAAATTTTCGAAAGAAGAGTGAATATGAGCGAAAGGGTGTTATTCAATTAAGCGGTGTGAGAGGGGAGTTTCAAGTGTAGGACGTAGAGGCGAACGACAGACAAAGCGGAAGCAAAGAATGAGAGGGAGTACGGTGACCGGGGAGGGAGGGAGGGGGGCAGGGGTTTGAGAGGGGGAGGGGAGGAAGGAGACAGCATTCTGCCCTAACTTGTATATCAATATATTAAACTATACAATTGTGGGATTAGCGTCGTGAGAGGGATATTTTATGATGGAAGAGTTTTTTTTTCTAGCTTAAGCAGGAGAGAATCTGAAGGAAATTAGCAATTTAGATTGAGACAAAGGATACTTTACATTTCCCTGATTAACTGGGTTTGCATTAGGAAGGATAGGGCTCAGCGTAGGATAGGATAGGGAAATGGATAGGCAGGGATAAGGAATTTCTGTAGAGCGTGCTTGTGTAAAAGGAATAGGTAGGGCATGGAGGGGTGAAGTATGTGTGCTGTATGGGATAGGAAGGATAGGCGGCATAGGCTATCCTTACTGGATAGAGAAGGATAGGCTTTGACATGTCGATTGTGAACGTCGTATGTCATATCAGCGAGATGATAATGTGAAAGAGATTGGTTACAGCAGAGATAATAATAATAAAGATAATAATAATAATAGTAATAATAATAATAATAATAATAATAATTATTATTATTATTATTATTATTATTATTATTATGCCTTGCTAAGCTACAACCCTAGATGGAAAAGCAGGATCCTATAAGCCTAGAGGCCCCAATAGGGAAAATAGCCGAGTGAGGAAAGGAAACATGGGAAGATAAGATATTATGAGAACAGTAACATTAAAATAAGTATTTCCTATATAACTATAAGAATGTTAACAAAACAAGAGGAAGAGAAATAAGATAGAATAGTGTACCCGAGTGTACCCTCAAGCAAGAGATTGGTCATATCAGCATGATAATAATGTGAAAAAAGGGATTATATATATTGAAATTATGCTAATTGGGAATAACATTTTCCTGCTCATTATAGTAATAAGTTTGTGTGGGTATTGGCCAATGCAAAATTCTTGAGTTTACGTGAATAATTAAATGGACAATTTGACTAAAGAATGTAGGAGAGAAGAATGGGAGGCTTAATGTGGATAAGGGGAATAGATATAAGATAAAGAAGGAATAGGGAGAGGGTAGGTTAAGAACAGGGACAAAAGTTAAGGAAAATTTAAGGGCAAATGCCTTAGATTCGCCCCTAGACCTATGTTAGTGTAATTGTGAATAGCAATTGTACAGATAAACTTATAGGGTAAACTTGTAGATTGTACAAGATAATAAGGAAAGTTTTTAATATATTATGAAAGAGCAGGATATGTAAATTTGAAGTGTATTTATTTTATGGTGTATCTGTGTAGGCCTACAGCTGTAGCATGCCTAGTGTCTATGTCTCTGTATTTGAATTGTCTCTTTATGTGACCTATTATGTTTTGTGTTTTCTTTTCAGCTTTTATGCTCTGTTTGGTGAACTTCAAATCCTTGCTGATAATAATACAGAGAGAGAGAGAGAGAGAGAGAGAGAGAGAGAGAGAGAGAGAGAGAGAGAGAGTGTAGGAGATATATAGTATATCAATCAATTTTTATGATTTTGTCCAAAACGCCTCCTAGTTCTTACACCCTTCCCCAAACTATACTGAGAGAGAGAGAGAGAGAGAGAGAGAGAGAGAGAGAGAGAGAGAGAGAGAGAGAGAGAGAGAGAGAAAGAGAGAGAGAGAGAGAGAGAGAGATCCAACTATCAAGTAATACATTCCCTAAGTCTTAACAGATGACGCATGAATATAGAGATATCAAAATATAGTTCATTCAGGTGCGCTCTCTCTCTCTCTCTCTCTCTCTCTCTCTCTCTCTCAACACATATTCGACTGATGAAATTCTTAGCAAAAGCTTTCATTTATGATAAATTTACCAAAAAAGTTGGCCTACACTTACTATTACTATTAGCTAAGCTAGAACCCTAGTTGGAATAGCAGGATGCTATAAGCCCAAGGCCTCCAACAGGGAAAATTAGTCCTGTGAAGAAAGGAAATAAGGAAATAGATAAATGATATGAAAAATAACGAACAATTAAAAAAAAGTGACATCAAAACATATTTTAATTATAAACTTTGGAGACAATGTGTGACTTTGGAGAGAACTAAAAGTATCTGAAGAGGAGAAGGGAGTGAGAGGGAAGGATGAAAAGAGGGGGAAGGGAGTGAGAAGGGGGAGGAAAGGAGGGTAAAGGAGTGGGAAGGGGGGAGGAAAAGAGGAGAAGGGAGTGAGAAGGGGGGAAAGGCGGGGGAAGGGAGTGGGAAGGGGGGAAAGAAGGGGGAAGGAAGTGGAAAGGAGGGAGGTAATGAGGGGGGAGGGAGTGAGAAGGGGGGAGGAGAAGAGGGAGAAGGGAGTGAGAATGAAGAGAAAAGGAGGGAGAAGGGAGTGGAAAGGAGGAAGGAAAGGAGGGGAAGGGAGTGAGAAGGGGGGAAAGGCGGGGGAAGGGGGTGGGAAGGGGGGAAAGAAGGGGGAAGGAAGTGGAAAGGAGGGAGGAAATGATGGGGGAGGGAGTGAGAAGGGAGGGGGGGAAAGATTGAGAAGGAGGGAAAAAAGAGGGGAAGGGAGCAAGAAGGGGGAGCATAGGAGGGAAAAGGGAGTGAAAAGGTGAAGGATAGGAGGGAGAAGGGAGTGAGATGGGGGGTAGGAAAGGAGGGGGAAAGGAGTGAGAAGGGATAAGGAAAGGTGGGGGAAGGGAGTGAGAAGGGGGAGGAAAGGAGGGTGAAGGGATTGGGAAGGCGGGAGGAAAGGTGGAGGAAGGGAGTAAGAAGGAGGGAGGAAAGAAGGGGGAAGGGAGTGAGAAGGAAGGAGGAAGGGACCGAGAAGACGGGAAGAAAAGAGGGGGTAGGGAGTGGGAAAGAGGGAGGGAAGGAGGGGGAAGGGAGTGAGAAGGGGGAAGGAAAGAAGGGGGAGGGAACGGGAAGGAGAGAGGAAAGGAGTGGGAAGAGCGTGAAAAGGGGGAAGGAAAAGAAAGGGGGGGGGAGGACTGAGAAGGAGGGAGGAAAGGAGGTGGAAGGTAGTGAGAAAGGAGGAGGAAGGGAGTGAGAGGGAAGGATGAAAAGAGGGGGAAGGGAGTGAGAAGGGGGAGGAAAGGAGGGTAAGGGAGTGGGAAGGGGGGAGAAAAGGAGGAGGAAGGGAGTAAGAAGGAGGGAGGAAAGAAGGGGGGAAGGGAGTGAGAAGGGAGGAGGAAGGGACTGAGAATGAGGGAGGAAAGGAGAGGGAAGGGAGTGGGAAGGATGGAGGAAAGGAGGGGAAAGGAAGTGAGAAGGATGGAGGAAAGGAGGGGGAAGGAAGTGAGAAGGGTGGAGGAAAGGAGGGGGAGGGAGTGAGAAGGGGGAAGAAAGGAGAAGGAAGGGAGTGAGAAGGAGAGAGGATAGAAGGGGGAAGGTGGGAGGAATGGAGGGGAAGGGTCCCTCTGGTAGGTACCAGAGGATACCCATGATTCCTCCGGAATCGCCGGAGGTGCTTCCATCATTCAATTTGGCTTAGCTTATTACCAGAAAAATACAGATGACTAAAGTCTCCAATCCCTTAAAGACATCGATCCATTGAGACTGACTTTTGAGCCTCCGGGGACTCTTAGTTCTTCACACACTGTCTCCAAGATGTTTTCATAAAACTGCAGCGAAGACTCCTTTAATCCTGAAGAAGAAGAATCCCAATTCGTAAAGACTTGAGCGATCTTGAAAACGTGATATTCTTTTGAAGACTTTGGAGACAATGTGTGAGTTTGGAGAGAACTAAAAGTATCTGAAGCCTTTAATGAGAGTTTCGTTTGAGCTTAAAGTCTTCAAAGAATCCTGGAAGGAAGAGGAAAGATCTGTCTTTTTCTAATATCAAACTGAATCAAAATGGACAATGAAAGCACCTCCGGCGATTCCGGAGGAATCAAGGGTTTTCGGTTCATCCAAGACGCCCACCTTTGGTGCCTCCAGGAAGAGTCCAAAGACCCATTTCCACCAAGAGTGCCGATCGCTGGGGTTCTCTCTGGAGAGCTAAAAAACTGTTGTCAGAGGTTTTTTGTTTGTTTGCGGACTATCAGAAAGAATTCATCTGTTCAGCAAATGATGATTTACTTACGACGTTTTACTGATATTAAACATATTTCATTATTATCGAATGTTTTATTTTATACTAATATATTTCTACAGTATTCATATATATGTGTGTGTGCGTGTATGTGTGTCAGTGTGTATGCGGCTGTGTGTTTCTAATAATATAATTAACTAAAAATACAGAATATATACAGAATGGCACATACGTACTTAAACACAAACAAATATATATATATATATACATATATATATATATATATATATATACATTGTATATATATGTATATATACACAAATATTATATATATATATATATATATATATATATATATGGATAAATATCAACACAACATCGTGTTCAAATAGAAATAAATTTCTACCTCATACTTGGGATCGAACGCTGGCTTCTTCTAATGAAAGGCCAGGTCGAAACCAACCATACGATAAAGAAACCTACCAAAACACGAAAGCGCTTGGTACCTGGTCTTTTCCTTTCCTGTTTCCTGTGGATTTTACCCTTTAATATCTGTCACGTGCAGTTTTGTGACAGATAAGTAGTATGTAAATATACATACATACATATATATATATATATATATATATATGTATATATATAATATATGTATATATATATATATATATACATATATATATATATATATATATATATATTTGGAGCATGGTTGGTTAGAGTCCATGCAGACATGGTTTCGGCTAAGAAGTATAGGTTCGAATCTTTGCCCCTCCAGACACTGCTGTTATAAATGAATTTCCAGTAGATATATATTCCCAAACATAGAATTAGATATCAAATTAATTATATATATATATATATATATATATATAAATGTTTGTGTAGCCAGATTATAATTTAGTTAAAATTGCATAGGGGAGATTATAATGTACTAAATATTGCATAACCAAAATATCTAGAGTTTTTATACCATAATGCGTTTCGTGAAACAGATTTAAATTCTCATTAAATGTCACCAAAAATTACCCTTTTTGGAGAATCTTCTCATTCCTGCACAACCTTCATTTCACATTCCTCACCAAAGATTTTACGACACCCTTAATCTATTCACAAAAGGCCTTTTAGCGATTTTTATTTCAAATGCGCAGAGAAGAATGGCTTCGCCATTTAATGATCTCAGATGTAAACGTTTCAAAATCAATGTAATTTTGGACTGGAATTGTTCAAATCACTTTAAAATGTACAGAAGTTTCTTGATAGACCCACGTTAATTGAATGCAGGATCGTGACTGGGAAACTAATTTTCATAGCCAGTCAGTCGAGGAGAGGATTTTTACGGAGTTTCATTATCAAATCAAATATAAACTAACTTTAATAAGAACTTCCTTCAAACATTGAAAACTTTAGACGACCCAAACGTAATGAACAAGGATAAAATGTGGTGAAAATCTTTTAGGTATCATTTAGTCAAAACGAAAGAGTAAGCAACCAAAGAAGAGGAAATAGGAGAATACAGAAGGGAACTGCATTCACATAGCTTAATATGGGATGGGCTAAATATTCTTTCTATGCCCAACAGCCCCGTCGAAATTGAAGACTGAATCAAACCAACTACCCTAAAAATCTGCCTTGTTGAACGATATTGAAGATGGGTCTTTAGTTTAACATTTACATGATTTTTTTTTATTTTTTTACATACAGTTTTCCTTGAGTCGTGTACTCAGAGAAAACTGTTTTACTGGGAAATACAGTCTAGTTATTCACGTGAGCACCTACATAACAATTTCCAACGTTAATTTTTTCATAGTGAGGAAATTCTCAATATTTTGACAACCGACAAGTCATCTTAAATGATTGTCAAGCATAGAAGCCTTGAACAGTCAGATTCCAAATTCTGAAGACTGCGAAAACTAAGGACCAGTGAACGTCATGTGACTTTGGGATTTTAAAATGGGACCGACACACACAAAACGAGAAAAGGAAAACCATAAAGTCTCCTTTTCCAGCCATCCAGACGCAGCGCGAGATAGCAGCCTAAGGTTTTAGGATGCCCTTCAAGCCTTCAAGGTCCGGCCCAATGCCCAAGAGAGCGCAGAAGGCCTTCTGTAAACTCTAAGGGACTTATTTCGTATGCAAGGCCAAAAAAAGACAGACAACCAGACAAGAGTTTTCCACTCCGGAATAACTAAACCTCAGGTCATACATATTCTGACGATGACGTTTGGCAGCGCCAGAAGGTAGGTCTCTTGGTGGCATCCTCTTGTTTCTTCTCGACCCGAATGTTTGGCATCGACAGAACGGAGCAGATTCAGTACTTTAACAGAATGCCTTAGATCTAACGCCCTTCAAATTTCAAATCGTTAACTTCCTCTAAATAATAAAGATCAAGTGTCTGACATATATATATATATATATATATATATATATATATATATATATGTATATATATATATACATATATATATACATATATATATATATATATATATATAACTTCTTTCCCATCACGTTCAGTGGCATTGCCATTGGTATAACTACTCGGTCTCTCCCGTTCCTCAGGTGGGGAGGGAAAGGAGTAAACAACCATGGGGAGAGGGGAGTATATACCTATCTAAATATTTGGCCGTCATTTTTAAGGGTCGCATATACTAGTAACTAAAAATGTACGGAAGCGTATCACTTCATACGCTTAACAGAGAGAGAGAGAGAGAGAGAGAGAGAGAGAGAGAGAGAGAGAGAGAGATATCACTGTAAATTCTGGGCATTAGATGATGAGCAATGTAGAACTATCTGTAAAAGAACCTTAATGTATCACAAATTCACAATCTTAAAATTAAGATTACGAAAGATCTGGTAATTAGGAATGTGAAAGTATTAAAGACTTTGAGACAAATGATTGCTCTTGTCTTTCCTACACAACTCTCCTTGATCTTATATCAATGTCTATTCAATCCTAAGATTATTAAGAACTATAAGTCCAAGGCTAAAGACATTCATAATGGATAGAAATTTGTATCGTTATGGCCTTCCAATTAATAGAAAAGCTTTAAAACGAAAAAAAAAAGTTTTCCTCGAAGACGAGAATAAACTAAAATGGATACATAAGTATTCGATTCAACGAATCCTTTGTTGAATTTCACAAAACGCTCAAAAACGATTGTCTGAATCCGAGCATTCAAGGGAATGCAATTTAAATAACACAAAAGTGTCATCAACATATCTTCTATAATACACTGGCTTACAAGAGTCTGGACAAATATTAAAAAAATTTTCTTCAAAAGATGACATAAAAATATTTGCAAACAAAGGCCCTAAAGGGGAACCCATGGCAACTCCATCGACCTGCGAATAGAGTTGGCCATTAAAAACAAACATGGAGTCTTGCACAGCAAGCTCAAGAAAAGTCTTAAAATAATGTCTGTTAAAACCATGAAAAATAATTTGATCGTCATAAAAAATTTCATCTAAAATAATATTAATGGTTTCATTGAGTGGAACATTTGTAAAAAGAGATTCTACATCGAAACTTGTCATATGTAGATCACCATCTTGTAAAACTATTTGTTGCTGAAACCCATAGCCATTTTTTAGTGAGAACTGGTTGCTTGAGAAATTACCAAGTAAAGAGACAAGGTGTTTTGATATTTTATAAGACGGGTTGTTATAGGCTGCCATAATAGGTCTGATAGGAACTCCTTCCTTATGTATCTTTGGTAGTCCATATAGAATGCTAAAAGAGGAACCAGTCACAAACAGTTTTTTGATACGTTGTTTCATTTAAGATACCTTCATTTTTTAGTTTCCTCAAAAATCTGTTAATTTTGTCTTCTCTTTTGTAAATGTCCAAAAAATTTGGTTCACCATGTAACTTAAATTTAGTTTGGTCAGCAAGAATATTATTAACCTTATCAACATAGTCTGTTTTATTGAGCAGTACAACACCTTTACCCTTATCTGGTTTACAAATAACCAAACTATCTCATTTGCCCAATTTTTGTAAGATACTCAAATCCTCCTTCCTGAAAAACGGTGTCCAAGACACTCTTAACTTAGTGTAAGTTTTATGTAAAAGAAAAGACAACTTATGTTGCAAACCACTAAGGTCATTGATCAGATTTAAGCCCTTGAGTCGTTGAAAAAGCAATTTGAAAGGAAAGTAGAAGTCTGCATACTTAGGTCTGTAGGAGGGCAAATTGAAATCCAAGCCAAATGATAACAAAAATTCCTCTCTTTTGGAGAGAACATAGTTAGATAGATTAAAAATACAATAGTTTCTCTTATTAAGATTAGGAATAACAACACCTAATGCTTTAAGTTTTTTTTGATGACGTAGTTGTACAGACGAGACATAATTATTTACAAAATCATTGAAAAAGTTTCTGATAAATAAAACGGTCAATAATAGATAAATCCTGAAAAAGTTGTTCTCGTAGACGACAAACATTAGTACTTGAATTTTCAATAAGTTTCTGCTTCGTCTCAATCTCCTTCTTAAGTAGTTCGTCCAAGGCATTTTTGTAAAATTCGGTGTGATATAACGAGGTCTCTCTCTCTCTCTCTCTCTCTCTCTCTCTCTCTCTCTCTCTCTCTCTCTCTCTCTCTCTCTCTCTCTCTCTCTCTCTCTAATAGCAGTACTTTGCTAAAATAAACTGGATAAATACGTATCAAATATGATCATAATTAGGGTAACCTTAAATAAGAAAAAATGAAATATGACAGACAATCATATCATTAAACATAAATGGAATATCAAGTCAAAAGTCAGCCAATTTCTCCTTTTCTAACCCACAACAAACACGAGTCATTCAAACTTCATGAATATTTCAGTCAATTCCAAATAAGGAAAAGGAGAAAATTAAGTGCATTGTACAAAACAAATGGTAAACATTACTGTATGAGAAAAAAAAAGTAATGTGAAATACCTATTATAAAAGTACTATATTTATGCAATTAGATACACGCATTTTATGGTATGTAAATGTACCTTATTGAAAGAATTTACGGTTGAATTAAGTATTAACCTCGAAATAAAAGCCATTTAATAATACAGCTGAATTTCATCGCTATAAATAACCTTCTGTAGATGCACCAACTGCGGTGGAGGAGGCAGCCATATGGCACTTCCATTGGCTTCAGCACAGCAACTTTAGACAGGATCCTCCTCCTCCTCCTCCTCCTCTGTTCATTCTTTCATTCTGGCATCAACGGTTATAGCAAATGAAAGTAGATGATAAATTCTTCACGTGTAAGCTGGACCAACAGGAAAATTCTCCTTAATCTTATTATATATTTATGATAACTCTGATGAAGCAGTTGGTAAATGCTTCAAGTGGAAGCTGGATCAAAGGAGAAATACTCACCAGTTTCTTTAAATACTAAGGTTAACTGTATAAATCTTTGTAACTTTACATGTACTCTCAAAGACATTTTAATTCATAAAGAGAATCATTGTAAGCTCTTTTTGAACCTTTAATGGCAAGACGCATATTCCCTAATTTGCAGTTTGGTTTTCGCAAAAGACTTAAAGAATGTGTTGCTCTACTTACGAATTCCTATCCTGACTGTCATTATCTTTACCTCATCTTCAGCAATACACGGTAAATAAAAGAGTACAGTAAACAGACGTCCTACCAGGATCTATTAACACTTCAGCACGCTAAAAAAAAAGAAAAAAAAAACAGGAATGTGAAAGGATACATCAACACGTTGAAACATCTTCATCTTAGCGATGGTATTTTTCATTTCCCCTTACCCTATGAACTACGGCAGATGAAGCATATAGGCAATAGAATACGCTTACTATGACGTTACAACTGTTAAACCCAACACTGAAAATATAAAAACAATAAACCTTGTGCCGACGCCCGCCTGAGGCTTATGAAAATGATTTTTATTGTACGCGACTAAAAATAAAAAGTCAAAATAGAAGACTTTTGATTTCTTACAGACGCTCAAAAACTTTAGCAATCCTAAAGGATATTTCCACTCCCACTGTAGTCACAATGCATAGGAGAGAGAGAGAGAGAGAGAGAGAGAGAGAGAGAGAGAGAGAGAGAGAGAGAGAGAGAGAGAGAGAGAGAGAATTTAAAAAGGTCGGGAATTTTAGGAAATAATAGTGAATTCGCAACCCCTAATAAATGACATTTTCTAGAACTGCACCTCTATGTATAAAGGGAACAAAATCAGAATAAATAAAGATGAAATCTCATTTACGTTACCTTGACTTCTAACAGACAATCTTCTCTCCCTTGACTTAGAAATCGTTACCATCACATACCTGCAACGAAAATTTCCAAATTACCAAAATATAAGAGAGATGTAATAAACATTCTATTCTACTCACCCAATGACTCAATATCAACAATGCATTTAACTCCAGAATCAGGAAACTTCATGAAAATAAGTTTTCTGCAGTTCAGTGTCATTTGGGAAAAGTCGTTCTCTTCCAAAACTCCATTAAAAAAAGGAATAGTGAAAATATGTCTGGTTTCTTCATCGTAAAGCTTCTTGATGCATAGAGGGCATTGGCATAAAAGCATAATAATAAAATACTATAATATACATGTCAATATAGATTATAGCTAATGGCGTATGAGCTCCGGACACTAAACCAACTGTGATAATGGGTCCTCGCATGAAGCGTGTTTTTTATGTATTGTTTCAAAGATTTCTGTACTTCTGTTCATGCAACATGCTACAGAATTCATTATGCCTGTCATTTATAAGGTATGCCTTATAAAAAGCAATTAGCATTAACTACTTTTGTCGTAATTAATGCTAATTGCTTTTTTCCAGGATATTTTTCAATTTCTATAGTATACATTATAAACGATAGACATAATCCATTAATGTACTCTATGTATCACTACAAAAAACAATACGACAATCCAGCCATTAAAGAAACCTCACGTTCGGTTACTGTATACCTTAAAAAAGTTAATATTCAGAAAAGCAATTAATAATAATTATAAAATAATGTACTCTATGTATAACTACAAAAACAAATGTAACACCAGGTTACTATAAATACCAACTGAAGTCTTAGACAACATAAGAAAGTAACAAACCAGACGCATTCTTCTTATTCTTCTTCTTTGATAGCCTTAATGGACCTCCAACTACGGATGTCATCCAGTTATCTATCGTTACCTCACTCTCATCGTTAGATTCAAGAACCAACAACACACATTTCCTCCAAAGATTTTTCTTCGGATATCTCTTACTTTTTTTTCTTTTTTTTAATCCAGACTTCTCTTACTCACTTTTTCTTCAGATTTCTGTTACTCATCTTTCCCTCACCAGTTTTTACTCAGATTTCTCTTACTCATCTTTTCCTTAAATTACTCTTACTCATTTTCTCTCAAATTTCTCTTACTTATCTTTTCCTCAGATTTCTCTCACTCATTTCTCCTCAGATATTTTTTTCCCATCTATTCCTCACATTTCTCTAACTCATCTTTTCCTTAGATTTGTCTTATTCATCTTTTCCACAGATTTCTCTTACTCATCTTTTTTTAGGATTCTTCTCCCAGATAATCTTTATCTATTAATAAAATGTTTGGCTTTTTTTTTTTTTTTTGCGCTAACTGGAAACGATTCCAGCAAAAAGTTTCGCTTATTTTGTAGTCTAATTTTATTTTTGTAGAAGGATTCTTAAAATAAACTACAACATAAAACTCATCGACCCAAAAATGCCGAATCATGTATTTCAATGTTATCTCTGAATATAGGTCACATTTCTTTACAATTCCCTTCACGATCTAATTTACGCTTGTGCGTTCGTTTGTGGGGCTGGTTCTTAACAATATCTCACAATAGAGTTGAATTTCACTCAGTTCTTGATATTACTATCAAATGAACACAAATATCTTTCCTTATGAAAAGCAGAACATTTCCTGTATCATACAAAATCCCGTTGACCAAACATATACGTATGACGTCGGCCCTTCTTCTTTAAGATAATTCACTAAATTACAACTAAGAAACATCTTAAATAACTAAATGTCATGTAAACACACACTTAACACAAAACATTTCTTTCTTATATAATGCTGCTGATACTACTATCAATAAATATTACAGAATAAAACATCTCATTCAAATACACATATTACATGTTCTAAAATAACCGAGTGTTCACCTCCTCTCTCTCTCTCTCTCTCTCTCTCTCTCTCTCTCTCTCTCTCTCTCTCTCTCTCTCTCTCTCTCTCCCAAAAAAATATCTCTTTGATCTCCCTGCATGTCACCGTTGATTAAATATGAGCATGATTCCAAAAATAGAAAGATGATCTGTACTAATGAAGTCGTTTCATCCTATGACTGACGAACTACGTAGGATTGTAGACTATCCTAGAATTTTTAATCATCCCTGCCCAAGATTTCAGAGCCAGTTTGAAAATCTATACGTTGTTATAAGTATTCCAGAAATTATGTCAAAGCAAACATGAATTCGCGCAAGAGACATTTTAATCATTATTATTGTTTTTTGTTGATGCTATTATTCATTATAATGAGGATTTTTAGGAAAATGGTAAGAACATTCGTCACAACTCTAATTGTGCCCATGGCAGCTTTGATGTTTCTTCTCTTATAATTTTTAAATCTCACTGTGCTTCTACACTTTGGGTTATATAAATTTACTCCTTAATCCCATACATTACTTCTTTGTTCTAAAATTAAATTTTCCGTATAATTCCCAACTCTTTGCTTTTGTATTTAAATTGTCGTTGCATATTTTTGAAAAAGTAGGTGAGGCTACAATAAATTTTCCCACCCTCTTTCATTATGAATAAACAAATATTCCTCCGAAATCATTCCAATTGTTCCTTAAGAAGTGCACACGCAGAGCTGACGAGAAGGACAACGTGACAATCCTTCCCTACAACTCATCTAACTCTTTTCCATTAGAAAAGAGATATTGTCCTTCCGGGATTCCTAATTAAGGTTCTGTTGACAGAAATCCTAATTAAGGTTCTGTTGACAGAGAAAGAAGGAAAGAGAGGAGAGAGAGAGAAAGCCAATGGAAGGATTAATCGCTTCCAGCAGCGCTCGAGAAATGGATCAGACGTAGCCTTGAAAGTTCGTGGGAGCACACACGTAGTCTAAGCGATCCTCCAGAAGACTTAATGATTTGAAGTATTTTGAAAAGAATAAATTGATTGCACTATTGAATACCGAATTCAAAAGATCTTCCTAATCACATTAAAAGCATTTTTCATTTAGTCCCTACCAATAGAATAGGTCCTTTCTGAGTGGGGATACCTTAACGTGATGAAAGGCTTTGCGTGTCGTTATGATCAGCAATGCTATACTGGTCATGACCACTCAAACTAGGTTGGTTTGCTGTGAGCGATATGACTAAAATCTCTCATCATCATCAATCCGCAGTGGGCATCGGGGTGATGATAATGGTCAAACCTCAGACATGAATATGGACATGTCTCAGGACTTTGTCCTGCACTAGAATAGAAATGGCTTAATTGTTGTTGCTGTTGTAATAAAATAGGACATCTTTAATTACTATATAACAGAGGCGATGGAGAAATATTCCATTACACAAAACATTGCATAGCCTTCTGAGCTACACGAACTTCGATACAATTTAATAAGAATTCGTTCAGTTCCTCACACTATCTCACTTTTCTAATTTCACGTAGACCTTTCATTTCTCCAAAACTGGAAACCAGAAAAAGACAACGTATTTAAGAACCCAAGGTGTAAAGAAAACTTAGAGATTATTACATTTAAAGATTTAAAGGCTACTTAAGAATAGCAGAGCAAGGGGGATATGACAATGCCCTAGCAAGCAGGACTACTTCCAAGAGAGTGCCTCATTAATACATATGATCACACCCAAGCTGGGATCAGCGAGGGCCAGGCAATGGCTGCTGAAGAATCAGCAGGTAGACCTATAGGTTACAAACACTATAAGAAATTATCAAGCTTGAGCATTACTCGAACCTCAGTCCGGCTGATCGCCAAACAGAGACGTTTCCATTAGGCCATCACAACCCATGGGAGGACTGAAATAGCAAAGACCTGCTAATACTGAGGGAGGAAAATATAAGTTCAAAGTTGAAAAGGGCTGAAGTAACGATCAACGAGGAGCAGAGGGGCGACCTAACGAACAAAGTTCTCGCATGACAAATCTAAGGTCAAAACGCTTAATTCGCCGAATTATTCACAAACGACGGCCCCCTTGGGCGGTACATTAAATCTAATTGGGCACTGTACGTCATTCTTCTTTGGTGTTGGGAAAGAAACAGCAGCTCAAATTCAAAAGCTCCTGCCTGGAGGGATTATCTTTTAGTAGAGAAGTAATTTTTTTATTTCATTTCTTTTTTTCGTACAATTCATACATATCCTTTTAGCTGTTTTGAAATGTCAGTATAGAAATTCTGCAATATGACGGTATACATACATGTCTCCCCTATGTAATAAAGAGGTACGAGTCTAGTTACACACACACACACACACACACACATATATATATATATATATATATATATATATATATATATGTATATATATATATATTGTTTCCGTTCTCTTCCCGTCCCTCAGGTAGAGCAGAAAGGAAGTAGTCATACCCTGATGAGAGTGGGCACCACGAGAGGTAATCTGCAATCTTAGCGGTCGTGTGCATGCATGCGCATATCTATCTAAATATTTAGCTGTATTTTTTGACGGCAGGGTACACTAGTGTGTATGTATGTATGTATGTGTAT
Organism: Palaemon carinicauda; assembly: GCF_036898095.1. Taxonomy (NCBI): domain Eukaryota; kingdom Metazoa; phylum Arthropoda; class Malacostraca; order Decapoda; family Palaemonidae; genus Palaemon; species Palaemon carinicauda. The sequence continues at coordinate 126,426,178 of NC_090744.1, read as the reverse complement.
ATATACATATATATATATATATATATATATATATATATATATATATATATATATATATATGTATATATATATATATACACTAAACGTCCAAGTTGTTGCAAGCTGCAATACCTCCAAGAAATCTACAACAGGTTCATGTTGCAAAAAATAAAACAAAATGACCAAAGTCAACTTACGTATTGATAATATTATATCGTTCACAATTATTATATGGCCAAGACCTTGAAGAGTTTTATAAGCTACCTGAGTGAGTCCTAAATATCCTTATCGTCTCAAGATAATAGTGTTGTAAAGCAACTGAAAAATATGATATTTTAGTTACATTGGTGCCCTTGAATTTGAACTCCATAATACAAACCTTTCTTCTTTTGTGTAACAACTGAAAAACCTTTTTCCCTTAAGCATGAAAGCGTTGTCCGAACGTGGTTTGAACCTGGCCGTATTTAATGAATACTGTTAGTGATAAAAAAGGGCTCTTTTATAAAACACTTCCAAGTCTTTCTACAAATTCACCTCTCATTCAATATTCCTTTCGTGTTCTCCGTTTCCCAAAAAGACATATCTAGAATATTATAGGGCCTCCAGGCTACACTTGTACCATTGAAAACATTGCTTTTCAATCTCGAGCAATAATAATCTATGAATCAAATATTTAAATATTTTGAAAAAAAGGAAATGGAAATTTATTTCGCAATGTGAAATACAAAGAACATTTCAAAAGTTTTTCATCACGTCACACGCTTCCTTTTCGGGAAAATGTTGCAGCTATCATATTTTATAAAATTATTCTTTCACGAAATCTTCAATATAATACAATTTCAATTTAATTCTTTTATTAGTATAACAACACACGATTGTATGAAGGGGACCCAAGAGAAGCATCTTTGAAAATAGCAACATTTACGATCCAAAAGACGATGAAAGTAAAACCCTAAAAGATACACAATTATTTATACATAGAATAAAATACAGAGACTGCTTTCATGGGTGGGTTAGTGGGCGGGTAACCTCCCTCAATGCAAGATTAGACTTTTACAGGGAAAATCTCTCCTAGATCAGAAAATACCTTCTAATTTTTTGGGGGTGTAATTGTAGAGTAAACTGGCCAAATGTGTTTCTCAAAAGTACATTTGCGACCAAGACTTACACACCTATAATTTTCAATGTTATTTTGTATTTACTTTTTAATTACACCTTTAATAATACGAATGTGTAAATAGAATTTCAAATTTGACGCGTCTATTTATGTACTCATATTTATCTATAATAAAAACATTCCTACGTAAAAATTCAATATATAAATTGCATTCAGTTAATTAACTCTCTCTCTCTCTCTCTCTCTCTCTCTCTCTCTCTCTCTCTCTCTCTCTCTCTCTCTCTCTCTCTCTCTCTCTCTCTCTCTCATAAAATAATTAATGTAGCAATACCTACATAATTGGCTAAAGAGCAGTAAGCAAAATAATATCTTGAAATACAGGCAAGAAAATGGGAGTATTAGTGCCTAAAAACAAAAACGTGG
>NC_090744.1:126420948-126424636 GCF_036898095.1 Palaemon carinicauda | reverse complement strand
TATGAAAAAGGAATGCCATCATTTATCTCTTTAATATTTTCTTCCAAAAAGGATCCCTAGGTTCTTACAATTCTTTTTATCTTCCCACATTTATTTGCCCAATTCTCTCTCCATCAATCTTAGTAATCCTGTGAGCTTACACTAGAATCTCTCTCTCTCTCTCTCTCTCTCTCTCTCTCTCTCTCTCTCTCTCTCTCTCTCTCATCAGGCAGTTCCTTAGGAAAATTGTAGTATATAGACACTCTCTCGTTCTTTAATAATTGCTCGTCAATAACTTCATTAGGAAAATTGTGTTTTATGGATATTTTCTCTCTCTCTCTCTCTCTCTCTCTCTCCTCTCTCTCTCTCTCTCTCTCTCTCTCTCTCTCTCATGATTGCTCGTCAGGCAGTTCTTTAGGAAAATTATGGTACTTAGAGATCATAATCAATACTGTATTATTATTGTTGTTGTTGTTGTTGATTTCGCTGTCCATGGTGATGAAGGTATGATAGACTTTCTTTGTCGATGTAGTTTTTATTCGTTAGTTTTACTTCACTAGTTTTGTCTCTATCAAAAGGCTTTTTCAACCGGCTTTTTATTTTTGATGATTGAAATCTGTTTAATTTTTATTATTGTAATTGCTTTCAGTCTAGTTTTGTAATAGCTGGATGATAATTTATCGTGTTAGAATTTAGTGGCTTATGCCTGTATACTTAGCAATTAATGTTAGTCATTTTACGGCACCATCTTTAGAATTATTTTCAAATTTGTTTTAGTAATCATACACAAGAAAAAACGAACGATTTTATTTAATGCAAAACATTTACTAATTAGTTGATATTTCTTATAGAAGTAATTGTCTTCGCAGGAATTCATTATCATTTACTGCTGTATGTTAACATACTTTTGTCCCACGCCGAAAATATACACAGTGGATGTATTATGTGATCGCTTGATTTTGTGAGATCATTGGCTTTTTAAGAATAATATGACTTGTATAAAATAATCAATGAGATCATTTGACACTAAAGTTAAATGACTTTAATTAATATGGATGATTTTATCATTTCATTACATTAGAGATTTCCACAAATTTAGTAGATTCGGTATAACAAAGGTCCCTCGTTCATGAGAGAAGGCAGTATTTCTGGGGCTGTCACTCGATTAATAGGAACCCGTCTGTGGGAATCCTCTCTGTGCAAAGTGTAGAAACGCCCTTTTTAAAAAAAGGTAAAAACTACTTTTATAAAGAAGTGTAAAAACGCCTTATTTTTAATAAAGAGTAAAATCAGCTTTTATAATAGTGTAAAAAACTTTTTTTTTTTTTAATAAAGGGTAGAAACTACTCTTTTTAATAAAGGGTAGAAACTTCTTTTTTAATAAAGGGTAAAAATTCCTTTTATAAGTGTAAATCCCCCTTGTTAATAAAGGTTAAAACTCCTTTTATAATAGTGGTAAAATCTCCTTTTTTTAAATAAACGGTAAAAACTATTTTTATAATAGTGTAAAAACGCGTAATTTTTTAAAATAAACTAAAAAACGCCTTTTATAATAAACTGTAAAAACGCCTTTCATAATAGTGTGAAATCTTGTTTTATAATAAAGGGAAAACCCACATTGTCCCGATGTCTCATTTAACCGCAGCCATGAACCACTTTTATAAACAAGCCAAATTGAATTTTGGCATCACAACAAACTGTTAGAATTTCCTCAGCGGAGAATGACGCGTGCTCCTGTACTTTGCAAAGAACAGGTTTCCCGGAGGAGGAGGAGGAGGAGGAGGAGTAAGTCGAGAAGAGAGAGGAAAGAAAGTCCTTCTTCTTCTTGCGTTTAATGGAAGACGCCATTCACACTGCAACCATCCTGCCAAGGGGAAAAGAAAACCGCTTGGGGGAAACTGTTGGACACGATATGCGCCCAGTTGCTATTTAACGAATATTTGCTCGTGGGGACTCAACAATGAATATACTGGTATGTGATATATGTATATATATATATATATATATATATATATATATATACATATATATATAAATAAATATAATAAATTAGATATATATATATATATATATATAAATATATATATGTATATATATACATATATACTGTAGGCCTATATGTATATATATATTATATATTACATGTATATATATATATATATGTATATATATATATATATATATATATGTATATGTATATATATACATATATACTGTAGGCCTATATGTATATATATATTATATATTACATGTATATATATATATGTGTATATATATATATATATATATATATATATATATATATATATATCTGTGTATGCTTTTCTTCCTTTGAGTATTTTGCACATCTCTCTCTCTCTCTCTCTCTCTCTCTCTCTCTCTCTCTCTCTCTCTCTCTCTCTTTTGATGTAACGAAAGGGGTTTAATTTTCATATATTTTTTATCACTCCTGCACAGTTGAATAATTGTAACTTATGCACAATTCATTAACTAGTGTAAAATTTGAACATTTATATTATGCCTCTATGTAATTAATGAAAATAAACATTACGAAGCTACATTCAATGCCAATCTTGCTTAAGGGTACACTCGGGCGCAATATTCTATCTAATTTCTCTTCTTCTTGTTTTGTTAGTTTTTATAGTTTATATAGGAAATATGTTGTTACTGTTCTGGAAATATTTTATTTTTCGTTCTGTCCTTTCCTTACTGGGCTGTTTTCCCAGTTGGGGCCCCTGGGCTTATAGCATCCTTTTTTTTCCATCTAGGGTTGTAGCTTAGCAAGTAATAATAATAATAATCATAAAACCTGAAAAAATAACCCATTGAAAATATCATATACCATAAATAATACAAACACAACCGAAATAAGTAAAAACCAAGAAAAAAATGAACTATCATAAAAAATGACAAAATCTTCGTATACAAAATAAAGATTACTTCGAAAGGAGATTTAACGTCCTCTGAAAGCTAAATATTTCCGTCATATTTTTAAGCGGCTCTGTAGGACTCTTACTGGCGAGAGTAAGAAGCCATAATCCTCAGACTCCATAGAGCGTCTCTCAGGATAAGAGCCCTACTATAGTATGGACTTTATTTTTAGGACAGTACTGTTTGGCACTTCTTTTTTTCTCAGTTTATCAAGTTAAAATAATTTTAGAAGATAACATTCCCTTATAATGTGTCTATTCTGATGTTTCTCTCATACACACACACACACACACACACATATATATATATATATATATATATATATAAATTATATATATATGTATATAGATATATATATGTACATTACTACTACTACTACTACTACTACTACTACTACTACTACTACTACTACTACTGCTACTACTACTACTACTACTACCACCTTTACGTACAAATGGCTGGTGATTGTTCTTATATTTCACAGTGATAAGCTATAAAGCCCAAATTTCACAAATCCAGTCCTTACGGTGGGTGATTTCAAATTGTTTTGACCTATTGGTTCTGATCCGGTGAATTTTTTATCTGACATCTTTTACCATTTGATCTATTAAAATTATTATTCCTGATCTGGATATTAATCTCAGGCGACGTTTAGTCAGTTCTTTATGTTACATAAGATTTTTCATAATTCTGACCATCATTTGTTTTCAAGTCTTCCTAGACTGTACCATCCTTCACGCAGTTTATTCTAACAATGTTAACTCCCCACACTACACAT
>NC_090744.1:126388448-126400948 GCF_036898095.1 Palaemon carinicauda | reverse complement strand
TGAAATAAGACATCATTTTATTTTTACATTCAAACAGCAAATATAAAAATTTATTAGGTTTATTTTTCTTTCCTTTTCATTAATTTTTTCGTTTCCCTTTTGTTTCTCTTTATTATAAAGTTATAAAAATAGTTTGAAATAAGATATAATTTTTTTTCACATTAAAACAGCAAATATAAAAATTTATTAGGTTTATTTTTCTTTCCTTTTCATTAATTTTTTCGTTTCCTTTTTGTTTCTCTTCATTATAAAGTTATAAAAATAGTTTGAAATAAGATATAATTTTTTTTCACATTAAAACAGCAAATATGAAAATTTATTAGGCTTATTTTTCTTTCCTTTTCATTAATTTTTTCGTTTCCTTTTTGTTTCTCTTCATTATAAAGTTATAGAAATAGTTTGAATTTTTAAGATATAATTTTGTTTCATATTAAAACAGCAAATATAAAAATTTATTAGGTTTATTTTTCTTTCCTTTTCATTAATTTTTTCGTTTCCTTTTTGTTTCTCTTCATTATAAAGTTATAGAAATAGTTTGAAATAAGATATCATTTTTTTTTCACATTAAAACAGCAAATATAAAAATTTACTAGGTTTATTTTTCTTTCCTTTTCATTAATATTTTCGTTTCCTTTTTGTTTCTCTTCATTATAAAGTTCACGCCACTTCCCGCATCGTTCACTCCAGTTCACTCCAGTTCACGCCAGTTCCCTCACTGTTCACTCCAGTTCACTCCAGTTGGCGCATCGTTCACGGCCATTTAGTGCGTGCCAATGCGTGCCACAAACTTTAAACATTTCAAAGTTTTGGGCCCGCATGGCACGCATTGGTACGCTCTGGCACGCGAGTTTCCGCACTGTTCACGACATTTTCACGGCTCGTTCACGCGAGTTCGCGCATCAATGCGTGCCAGTGCGTGCCACGAATGCGTGCAAGTGTCAGGGGGGCTTAAGACTCCAAGTTCCCATGGCAGAGCGAATTCGATATTAAATGGTATTTATGGCTTATTTAAAAAATATTTAAACCTCGAGTGTTAGTGACATATATATATATATATATATATATATATATATATATATATATATATATATATATATATATCAAAGCTCATCGCTTAAGAAGCCCTTTGTGTCCAGGCTGTTTCTTGGCATCCTGTTGATCCTTTCCTTTGTTATTTCTTCTCTTTGGTTATTTGATTTCCGTTTTATGTCATAATTACTTCCAAAGAATTCTTTGTTAATCCGAAGGCCCTTGGAGAGAGAGAGAGAGAGAGAGAGAGAGAGAGAGAGAGAGAGAGAGAGAGAGAGAGAGAGAGAGAGAGAGAGAGATTATTCGCTTATACACTTGATTTAATTAGTAAGTGCATTTCATTTATGTTTCAGTGTCTGATCCGAATATATTTCTTGCCAGGTAGTAGGTTGGCCAGGGCGCCAGCCATCCGTTGAGATACTACCGCTAAAGAGTTATTGGGTAATGAGACTGGCCAGACAGTACTACATTGGATTCTTCTCTCTGGTTACGGCTCATTTTCCTTTTTCCTACACATACACTGAGTAGTCTGGCTTATTCTTTACATAGTCTCTTCTGTCCTCCAACACCTGACAACACTGAAATGACCAAACAATTCATTTTCTCTTAAGGGGTTAACTACTGCACTATAATTGTTCGGTGGCTACTTTCCTCTTGGTAAAGGTAAAAGAGATTCTTTAGCTATGGTAAGCTGCTCTTCTAGGAGAAGGACACTCCAAAATCAAACCATTGTTCTCTGGTCTTGGATAGTACCATAGGCTCTGGATCATGGTCCTTCACTGTCTTGGGGTAGAGTTTTCATGCTTGAGGGTACACTTGGGAACAGCATTCTATCATATTTTTCTTCCTCTTGTTTTTTTAAAGTTTTTATAGTTTATATGTGAAAGATTTGTGTTGATGTTGTTTTTCTTAAATTATTTTAATTTAGTTGTTAATTACTTGTAGTTTCCTTATTTCCCTTCCTCGCTGGGTTACTTTCCTTGTTGAAGCCCTCAGGATTATAGGCTTATAGTACTTTGCTTTTCCAACTAGGGTTGTAGCTTTGCAAATAATAATAATATTAATAATAATAATAATAATAATAATAATAATAATAATAATAATAATAATAAAAAGATTCGCATGGATATATATGGAATTCACCAGTGATAATAATAATGCTATTTTGAATATTCTTTATTTTTTTTTCTCAAAGACTCATTTAAAAACAGTTATAATTACACAAAGACATTTCCTAATACTCATGAAAACTCCAAGGTCTTTGAGAACATTTTTATTTGCCAGACATGAAAGTAAGAGCCTCATAAGATCCACATGGTATGTGGCTTCAAATAAGGTTGTCTCTCCTTATTAATGCATAAATGAAGATTAATTGGAAGCTTAAGTAAATTATGAAACAAATATAAGTCTGTTCAGTGGCGTAGCTAAGAGTGGGGGACCTTTTTGAAAAGGCCCCCCTTGGCCTCCAAGAGAGGGGTCCCTCCAAAGCAGGGTCAGAAAAAAAATGGAAGTATACAATTAGAATTACTATTCGGTAAGGGGGAGCAGGTTCTCTTTACTAAGTCAGCCCCCCCCCCCCCACCCCAGAACCCTAAATTTCTAGCTACGCCACTATGTAACGAAAATGTAAATACAGAAATTGAATATGCATACATTAGAATAAAGTCTGTAAGGTTAAAGAAATAAGTAAATAAAGGTGCCCACAATGAAATGAAAAACATACAGGATTTTGAGACTTAGAAAGGCCACGTACATAACATTTTCCTTTCAGATTAGGACCAGTTATTCTAAGCTCTGGTCTCATTTTCAACATAAGGAAATGTTGTTTGGCTAAAAGTGAAGATATTTTATACAGAAAGAGATTGTGGCAGAGATTTTACAGTGAATCATCAATATTTCTACTTTTTACCACATCTGAGTAGTTGGATCTTGGTCATCATCTCTTTGAATCAGTGTAACCTTAATACATCTTTTCAATTACATGATATCACCAAATAGATTTATTATATTATATTTACCTCCAAGAGAACAGCAGGGAATTTTTTCAACGCTTCACTTTCCAACTAAATCATCATGATCTTTGGCCAGGTGGAATAGAACTGGGGGAAAAAAAGTGAAAATTTCTCTTTTGTAAGTTAGATTCTTGTTAGGAACATTATTCATATTATCTGTACTCTTTTTCTCTGTTCGTGCCACTGAAAGGACGTGACTTGCATATTGATTATGGCCTTCTTCCTGTGTTCATGGCATCCATGAAAAACACCAAGAAGGCAGAGGATCACCCTGCATTACCCCCATCCTCATGCCTGTCTCGGAATCACTGCTCCATAGATGACGTTTTCGAAGTCATGGTTCTGTTATGCTCTGGAAACATTGCCTGGCAGCTCGACCTCTTCGTAAATAGCCTCTGTATTCATGTTCAATCCAGGCTCTGAAACGGAATTATTATTGTTATTATTACTTGCTAAGCTACAAGCCTAATTGGAAAGGCAGGGTGCTATAGGCTCAGGGGCTCCAACAGGGAAAATGGCCCAGTGAGGAAAGGAAACAAAGAAAAATACAATATTTCAAGAGCAGTAACAACATTAAAATGAATATCTCCTATATAAACTATAAAAACTTAAACAAAAAAAAGAGGAAGAGAAATAAGATAGAGTAGTATGCCCGAGTGTACCCTCAAGCAAGAGAACTCTAACCCTAGACAGTGGAGGACCATGGTACAGAGGCTCTGGCACTACCCAAGACTAGAGAACAATGGCTTTTACATAAGCCCAAGAAAAGAGAACATCGAACGGAGTATAATTCCTGTGTCCACATAAGGTACAGTTGGACACAGGAATGCATGGTCCACCTCGCTCTGGGGGAGTGCACCTTGCCACGCCTTTACTGCATGGTGAGTTTTTGCTCCGGAGTAAGGGTCGATTAGTTGCACTATCTCAGAGCAAGATGTACCAGGAATTCCTGTGTCCTACTGTACATTTGATTACGTATTAAGAGGTTTGTTGTAGATTATATCTGAAATTGTCTTTTTCATTTAAGCTGAAGACGAAGATTTACTTAATTGTTATTATTCTATTTTTATGCGATGTTCTACATTTCTTGGTGTTATACACATCTTGTTATTCACATTTTACACCATATAAAATAGGTTTTACATCATGCAATTCCAATTTTTTTTTTTATATATTTTATTGATTTGTGATCCCATATAATTGCTTCCTAACGTTTGACTTATACTTCTTCCGATTTGGATACAAATTTCAATTGTAAACGACCTCTACTCTCAAAGAATCGTTTTGTTTTTCATTTAAAGGTCGCTCATGAATTGCAAAGGCGAGGAACAGCAATAATGTCCTAGTGACTGATCATATATACGTATGATCAATGCCCGAGTTAGGACCAGGGAGGGCCAGGCAATGGCTGTTGATGACTCAGCAGGTAGACCTATAGACTCTCCCGATACCTGCCTTCCTTAGCTCACAAGGATGGTGAGGTTGCAGACACTACTAGAAACTATCGAGTTTGAGCGAGTCCTAAACCCCGGTCCAGCATATCGCCAATAGTCTACCAAAACCCTCATAAGTTTCATTTTAGGAAACAGATATCTATTCTGTCAGCTGCAGCATCCAAGACGGAATACTTGTCTTTTTCCATCACAGGGTTAAAGGTTTCAGAGTACCTGAGACAGATTATGGGACCATTAGAGAAACCCCTTTTTCAATAACAACATAACCTGATTTTAACGTGTAAATATGCAAAACATTGTGCCTGATTTGAAATCTTAATATTTTGTGTATGAAATCTAGCAGTAATTTTGGCAGAAACTAATTTTTTAAAAATCATGTTTCTCTCAGCATTGGGTTCTCAGCCACCGCTTGTGCCGTCAAATAAGAGGTGCAGTTGTTCCGATTACGCTGCTTGTAAGTTTCTGTGCTTATTTGAATGTCAGGAATGTTTATAGGGCTATATCTATTGGCTGTATTATCACTTATCTATGTTAAAGAATGTGAATATAATATGACAGAATTGTCTATAAGATAGGGTTAAACAAATCTTCAACTTCAGCTGAAGAAAATGTCCACTTGAAACGGTTATTTTCTCTATAGAAAAAGTATATTCCCTTGTCTACAATACCTCATAGTTAGTCAAATGTAGTCTATTCATTTTTTTTAGGAGAAAAGCAAACTTAAACCATCGAGTAAGTTAAATTTCAACACTACATGAAAAAAATCTTTATTCTAATAACCAACATGCAATTCTCAATAAGATTTTAATTCAAGTCTATTAAAGTATAATTTAACATGAGAATAATATATAATAAATTCATTCGCATATATATATATATATATATATATATATATATATATATATATTTATATACTTTTAAAATTTACATAGGCTACTGGTCAATTTCAAAGTTATCATAATCTATCCGATTTATTTGTTTTTTCTCTCATGTGTTATGTGTACAGATATCGATTTAAAATATTTGTATATTTGTATACTAGTGGCTTTACACACATGCTTGTAAACTTTATAATGCCAAAATTTTAAATAAAATAGAAAAATAAGTCAGTATATTTAGTCTCCCCAATTCATAACGGCTACTTCCGGTAGCCCATTTAAAAACCGGTCCACACCTTTAGGGACTATTATTATTATTATTATTATTATTATTATTATTATTATTATTATTACTTGCTAAGCTACAGGGAAAATAGCCCAGTGAGGAAAAGAAACAAGGAAAAATATAATATTTTAAGAACAGTAACAACATTAAAATACATATATCCTATATAAACTATAAAAACTTTAACAAAACAGGAGGAAGAGAAATTAGATAGAACAGTGTGCCCAAGTGTACCCTCAAGCAAGAGAACTCTAACCTGCAATGTCATGATGCTCTTATAGAAACGTTATATTTTCTCGTAAATCACATATGAGAATATAATGATTACGTCACTAGCCAAAAAAACACACTCGTAACTTTAATAAACTTGCAATCGATGTCCAAACTCCAACACAGTGTTGCCAGATCGGTTAGTCTAATAATCCCCCAGAACTCATGATGAAAAATCCCCAAAACAACTCAAAAATCCCAATTTCCACAAATATATTTTCTTCTGATCCTGTAGGCTTTACTAATATAGAAATTACTCCTTATACTTCATATAGGCCTAAGTGGAAGCAAACTTATTTCAACTATATAAAGTTTTACTTATCTCTGTTTCTTCTTCATAGAAATTTGTACAGAATATCTCCCTCAGGCTTCAAAATTCCCAAATCTAGGGATAAATTCCCATATCTGGCAAAACTGCTCCAACAGCCAATGAAGAAGCTGGCGAGAGCATTGCGAGTAGAAAATAGGTAGTGTTTTTTTAATAAATTATAGTGATTTTACATAGCTCTTATAATGCTCATATTTAGATGAGATGAATAGAATATTTATTATATAAACTATTTATTTTCACTTTTAAATACAAAATAATCGGTTAATTTGCACTCCAGATAATGAATTTAATGGGAAACATTACTCTCACAACAGTAGGTGGAATTTGACACGATAACAACAACACTTTTTATACACTTTCCCTGAATGGGTCTTCAACAGTAACTTTTTGACTTGTTCACCGCGTAATGAATTATATCTTCTGTATAATCATTAGTGAAATATGTGATCTTACATCGACTCGAAAATCAAAGAACACTTATCAGTGGACGTAATAGCGAAGGACTTTGGCTGATGCTGTCAGTGGTAAGTACATTATTTATGTATTTGTGGTCAGACATGAAGGTGGGTTCTTTTGAATATTATACGATTGGTTATGGATAATTTATCATTTTACGCCAACATTATAAAACGTGAAAAGCTTTTGGTATAGGCATTGTAATAGAATGTGAAAGACAACGTTAGCATATAGTTATTTTTATGTGGTAAGTAGATATTTACGGTTTAAGCGAAAGGTCTGTAAATGGAGAGAAATAATGATAGGTTACTAGAACCGTTTAAAGTAATATGCAAGTAATGAGACTACAGTGTTATTGGAGCCCTTGGGCTTGTAGCAGCCTGCTTTTCTGCTTGTAGGGATTAACTTATGTAAAAAGCTGGAAATGATTAAATTTTAGAATATCAAGGTTTAAGGTCAAGGTCAAGGTAAAGCTAATTGTCAAATTCACGTAATCAGAAATAAGTTTGGACATCATTGTCACAGAGACTTCAAACTTGGCTCATATTTGAATGTATGAAAATCCACGCCCATTAATACATGTTAAGGTCAAAAATCAAGGTCGAGCAAAAGGTCGAAAAATAAGCTGCCTTGGCGGAGGTCTGCGCTCTACTGAGTGCCCCTCTGTTTTGAATATCGATATTGCTTGTCCTTACGTAACTTATTCATATCTTAGATAGCTGAGACGGAAAGTTTGTGTTTGTTAAATTCTTTCATCTGTATAAGTTATTTAAATCAATATTTTTTACAGTATGACACTGTAATCTAATTAGAACCTGGAACATGTTCTATGTATACATATATATATATATATATATATATATATATATATATATATATATATATATATATATATATACATACACACACACACACACACACATATATATATATATATATATATATATATATATATATATATATATATACATAAAAAGTATATATATATATATATATATATATATATATATATATATATATATATATATATATACTTTTTATGTATCTATGTATATATACTTATACTTTATATATATATATATATATATATATATATATATATATATACATACATACACACACACACACACACATATATATATATATATATATATATATATAAGTATAAGTATATATACATAGATACATAAAAAGTATATATATATATATATATATATATATATATATATATATATATATATATATATATATATATATATATACTTTTTATGTATCTATGTATATATACTTATACTATATATATATATATATATATATATATATATATATATATATATATACATATACACACACACACACACACACAGTATATCACCATCCTCAGCCGTGACTAGTCCACTGCAGGATGAAGGACTCAGACATGTACTTCCACTCGCCTTTGTTAGTGTTCTCTGTGCCAGTCTTTACCATCAAATTTTCTTAGCTCGTGAATCCTTCGTCTTCTCTTTCTTCCCGTGCCTTTTTTTTTTTTTTTTTTTTTGCCATATCTAGGGACCCATTCTGTTTCTGTCATTCTCATTATATGTCCATTTCTTTTTCTTGTTAGAATATCCTATACTTTCATTGCTCTCGTATCCGTATTGTTCTTTTTTCTGTGTCTTAGTGTTATTCCCATCATTATTCTTTCCATTGCTCTTTGAGTTGTAAGTAGCTTATGTGTTTTAAGGCTGTGTGTGTGTGTGTGTGTGTGTGTGTGTGTGTGTATGTCTGTGAGTGTGTTGTTACTAGTCTCACTTCATCGTATATCCGTTTTTTTTCTTTTTTAGTTTTTCTTTATGTAATTTGTTGTTCTTTGTTATTTTCTTTGTTTATGATTTATTTATTATTACCTATTTCACAATTTCGTACTGGGTTTTCACTATCATCAATATCAACAGGAATAACAACATTGAAAACATTATCATCATCATCATCATCATCATCATCTCCTACGCCTATTGACGCAAAATGCCCACGGTTAGATTTCGCCAGTCGTCTCTATCTCGAGCTTTTAATTCAATACGTCTCCATTCACCATCTCATACTCCACGCTTCATAGTCTTCAGCCATGTAGGCCTGAGTCTTCCAACTCTTCTAGTGCCTTGTGGGGCCCAACTGAACGTTTGGCGAATTAATCTCTCTTGGGGAGTGCGAAAAGCATGCCCAAACCATCTCCATCTACCCCTCATCATGAACTCATCCACATATGGCTTTCGAGTAATCTCTTGTATCGTTTCATTTCTAATCCTGTCCTTCCATTTGACTCCCCTTAATACAGGGAATAATAGTCCTTATATTGCTATGGATTAAAGCCTATATTAGGATACAGTTTAAAAGTTTAAAGGCCGCTCATGAATGGCAGAGGCATGTGGCATTGAAAATTCATAGCAGGACATTGCCCTAGAATTGTATTCATATGATCAGCGCCCAACCTCCTCTTCACCCAATCTAGGACCAGGGAAGGCCGGGCAATGGCTGCTGATGACTCAGTAGGTAGACCACCTGCAGGCTCCCTCAAAATTGTCAGTACATTGCTATGCATTAATTTTTATGATAAAATGCAGTTAAAAGGTTTAAAGGCAACTCATGAATGGCAGAAGTAAAGGGCAGTGACAATGCTCTAGCAGGACATTGCCCTAGCGACTGACCATATATCCCGCTCTCTAGCCAAGGTAGGACCAGGGAGGGCTAGGTAATGGCTGGTGATAACTCAGCAGGTAGACCTGTAGGCTCCCCCAAATCCTCCCATCCTTAGCTTACAAGGATGGTGAGGTTGCAGACACCACAAGGAAGTATTAAGTTTGAGCTTGACTCGATCTCCCGTCTAACAGCGAGGCCTACCATTACAGAAAACGGAAGTAGGGTAAACTACACAAAACTCTGGTCGGTTGAGAGGAGGTTCCAGGTAACTCCTAAAAAAGTAGTTCTCGGTAAGTATGTTAGGAAAAATACAAATTACTAAAAATTTGTGATTTCGGCCATTTTTTTTATCATATACCTTTTATGTCTCTACATTTCTTAACACTCTTTAGGAAACTCATATACTGACGTTTATAATAAAAATCTTTTATTTGTGTATTATTTAGGTAAACATTTTAGGGGAAAGGAAATACTTGTGGAATCATGAATATAAATAGGTTTGTTTTCTTCATACAGAAAGATAGAATTAAAGATACATCAAAAGCGTGAACAGTTAAGATATTATATTAAAACTAGAAAAAAAGAATGTTCTTGTTGATAGTTTAAGAAATATATTTTAGAATATATCTTTAAAAAAATAGTTCATGATGCTATTATTATTATTATTATTATTATTATTATTATTATTATTAAGATTATTGTTATTATTATTATTATTATTATTATTATTATTATTAAGCTACAACCCTAGTTAGAAATGAGGTTTGCTTTGTAAATCTTTATTCTGGAAATGAGGTTTGCCTTGGAAATGTTTGTTCTGGAAATGAGTTTTGCTTTGTAAACGTTATTTTTTAAACGTTAATTCTGGAAAGTAGTTTTATTTTGTAATTTTTTACTCTTTAAATGGTTTTACTTTGTAAATCTTTATTCTAGAAATGGGTTTTGTTTTGCAAACGTTTATTCTAGAAATGGGGTTTGCTTTTTAAACATTAATTCTGGAAATGGGTTTTACTACGTAAATGTTTATTCTGGAAATGAGTTTTCCTTTGTAAATCTTTAATCTGGAAATGGGTTTTGTTTGGTAAATCTTCATTCTGGAAATGGGTTTTGCTTTGTAAATCTTTATTCTGGAAATGAGTTTTGCTTTGTAAATCTTTATTCTGGAAATGGGTTTTGCTTTTTAAACGTTAATTCTAGAAATGGGTTTTACTTCATAATTGTTTATCTGGAAATGGGTTTTGTTTGGTAAATCTTTATTCTGGAAATGGGTTTTGCTTTGTAAATCTTTATTCTGGAAATGGGGGTTGTTTGGTAAATCTTTATTCTGGAAAGGGGTTTTGCTTTGTAAATCGTTATTCTGGAAATGGGTTTTGTTTCTTAAATTTTTATTCTGGAAATGGGTTTTGCTTTGTAAACGTTTATTCTAGATATGGGGTTTGCTTTTTAAACGTTAATTCTGGAAATTAGTTTTATTCTGGAAATGGGTTTTGCTTTGTGAACTTTTATTCTAGAAATGGAGTTTGCTTTTTAAACGTTAATTCTGGAAATTAGTTTTATTCTGGAAATGGGTTTTGTTTCTTGGATTTTTATTCTGGAAATGGGTTTTGTTTCTTAAATTTTTATTCTGGAAATGGGTTTTGTTTCTTAAATTTTTATTCTGGAAATGGGTTTTGTTTCTTAAATTTTTATTCTGGAAATGGGTTTTGCTTTGTAAATGTTTATTCTGGAAATGGGTTTTGCTTTGTAAACGTCTATTCTGGAAATGGGTTTTGCTTTTTAAATGTTAATTCTAGAAATGGGTTTTACTTCATAATTGTTTAACTGGAAATGGGTTTTGTTTGGTAAATCTTTATTCTGGAAATGGGTTTTGTGTTGTAAACGTTAATTCTGAAAATCAGTTTTATTTTGTAAATTTTCACTCTGGAAATGGGTTTTGTTTGGTAAATCTTTATTTTGGAAATGGGGTTTGCTTTGTAAATCGTTATTCTGGAAATGGGTTTTGTTTCTTAAATCTTTATTCTGGAAATGGGTTTTGCTTTGTAAACGTTTATTCTAGAAATGTGGTTTGCTTTTTAAATGTCAATTCTAGAAATGGGTTTTACTTCGTAAAAGTTTATTCTGGAAATGGGTTTTGCTTTGTAAATTTAATATAGTTAAACCAGTTAATGAAATAAGGGAAATTTCATGCAAGATATAATAAGCTCAAGACGGCTGTTCACAAACTCATGATTGTTAAGTACTAACCTTCCCAAAGGTCGCAGTCAGCAGAGTTGTTAAATTGTGCTTAGGCCTATCTACTTTCTATAAGGTTCAGTACCACAAGAGGTCTTCCATATACAAAATAATGCAAAAAAAAAAAAATCATCACAAATTACTTTTTTAATTAATTGATTACCCTTTTCGGTAAATAAAGTCACAGCATCTAAGTTTATGGGCGAATTTTCACTGCATATACGACGATAATTTCACGCCATACCTCTTTCCATCACACCGATTTTGTCTTTTCATAGATTACTTATGAAAAATATAGGATGAATAATGAATAAAAAAGAGAAATAAGCAGTAGGCCTAGGTCTAACGGTCACTCGAAAAAAAGACGTTTAGAAATTCAATTGTATCTTGTCACACTTTCCGCTGTGGTCTTTAACAGTTTCTTGTCTTTCGGTAAAGTGTCTCTGAGTTTAATGACAGTAATCGTTTTAAGATTGTCCTTATCTTGCAATAATCATAGAGTGAGATCCAAGGGACGATTAGAATGAGCGGACGGAGAGAAACAGATTTCGTAAACAGTTTAAGTAGAAAACTTCGCCTGAGATTACGTACACTCAGAGCAAGTGACTGACTATACAGGGTGTGACAAAAGTACGGTCACGTCATTGTCTTTTTGCATCTTCACGATAACTTTTAATATGTAAATATAGTTTTAGCTCATGAGAGATTAAATGTTCATTGTAAAATGTATAATGTATGTAAGTATAATCTAGATGTCTACTAAATATAAAATGTCTTAGTGTTAAATGTAATCCTACTTTTGACCCACCCTGTATGTATAGCCTACCAGAGCTATCAAAAATGACGTTTCAATATTTACATTGATATGCACAC
>NC_090744.1:126380948-126383448 GCF_036898095.1 Palaemon carinicauda | reverse complement strand
CACCCAGACCAAAGGGCTCATCAGGTGGGTTTAGCCCACTTCCATTTTTGCAGGATTGGTTCCAGCGACCCTCCTTCCCTCCCTTGTTTCATCATCTGAACAATTCAAAATTCACCAGAAGAATATCTTAGGATAATTGATGCTATCTGATGAAGAAGAGAAGCCAGTGTTCTGGGCTTTGAACTTATGAGTTTTTACGCCTTGCCAGAGGTTGCCAATTTTCACCGAAACAGGTTTCGGCTAACTTCCCTCACTCCAGCTAGTCGATAACAACCGATAAAAATATTTAATATTTATTTGTGCACCATAAATGTTTTATGATGATTGATGACTTAGTCCAAGTAGTTCATCCTTCCAATTGAGTCTGTACTTTATCTGATGATGTAGGCTTGTACTTATACATCAAAGGATATTTCCTCCTCAAAACAAAGTTCCTTTTTCTGTCCATCTTCCATAGTCCAACTACTTGATCCTTCCAACTGAGACAGTACTTTATCTTATAATGTAGGCTTGTACCTCTACATCAAAGGATATTTCCTCCTCAAAACGAAGTTCCTTTTCCACTCCATCTTCCTTAGTACAACTACTTGATCCTTCCAACTGAGGCAGTACTTTATCCTATAATGTAGGCTTGTACCTCTACATCAAAGGATATTTCACCTTAAAAATAGTCCAAATACTTGATCCTTCCAACTGAGACAGTACTTTATCTTATAATGTAGGCTTGTACCTCTACATCAAAGGATATTTCCTCCTCAAAACAAAGTTCCTTTTTCTGTCCATCTTCCATAGTAAATACTTGATTTCCAACTGAACAGTACTTTATCCTATAATGTAGGCATGTACCACTACATCAAAGGATATTTCCTCCTCAAAACAAAGGTCCTTTTTCTGTCCAACATAGTCCAAATACTTGATCCTTCCAACTGAGACAGTACTTTATCCTATAATGTAGGCATGTACCACTACATCAAAGGATATTTCCTCCTCAAAACAAAGTTCCTTTTTCTGTCCATCTTCCATAGTCCAAATACTTGATGATTCCAACTGAGACAGTACTTTATCCTATAATGTAGGCATGTACCACTACATCAAAGGATATTTCCTCCTCAAAACAAAGTTCCTTTTTCTGTCCATCTTCCATAGTCCAAATACTTGATCTTCCAACTGAGACAGTACTTTATCCTATAATGTAGGCATGTACCACTACATCAAAGGATATTTCCTCCTCAAAACAAAGTTCCTTTTTCTGTCCATCTTCCATAGTCCAAATACTTGATCTTCCAACTGAGACAGTACTTTATCCTATAATGTAGGCATGTACCACTACATCAAAGGATATTTCCTCCTCAAAACAAAGTTCCTTTTTCTGTCCATCTTCCATAGTCCAACTACTGATCTTCCAACTGAGACAGTACTTTATCCTATAATGTAGGCATGTACACTACATCAAAGGATATTTCCTCCTCAAAACAAAGTTCCTTTTTCTGTCCATCTTCCATAGTCCAAATACTTGATCTTCCAACTGAGACAGTACTTTATCCTATAATGTAGGCATGTACCACTACATCAAAGGATATTTCCTCCTCAAAACAAAGTTCCTTTTTCTGTCCATCTTCCATAGTCCATACTGATCGTTCCAACTGAGACAGTACTTTATCCTATAATGTAGGCATGTACCACTACATCAAAGGATATTTCCTCCTCAAAACAAAGTTCCTTTTTCTGTCCATCTTCCATAGTCCAACTACTTGATCGTTCCAACTGAGACAGTACTTTATCCTATAATGTAGGCATGTACCACTACATCAAAGGATATTTCCTCCTCAAAACAAAGTTCCTTTTTCTGTCCATCTTCCATAGTCCAAGCTACTTGATCGTTCCAACTGAGACAGTACTTTATCCTATAATGTAGGCATGTACCACTACATCAAAGGATATTTCCTCCTCAAAACAAAGTTCCTTTTTCTGTCCCATCTTCCATAGTCCAACTACTTGATCGTTACAACTGAGACAGTACTTTATCCTATAATGTAGGCATGTACCACTACATCAAAGGATATTTCCTCCTCAAAACAAAGTTCCTTTTTCTGTCCATCTTCCATAGTCCAGCTACTTGATCCTTCCAACTGAGACAGTACTTTATCCTATAATGTAGCCTTGTACCTCTACATCAAAGGATATTTCCTCTCAAAACAAAGTTCCTTTTTCTGTCCATCTTCCATAGTCCAGCTACCTGATCTTTCCAACTGAGACAGTACTTTATCCTATAATGTAGCCTTGTACCTCTACATCAAAGGATATTTCCTCCTCAAAACAAAGTTCCTTTTTCTGTCCATCTTCCATAGTCCAGCTACTTGATCCTTCCAACTGAGAAAGTACTTTATCCTATAATGTAGCCTTGTACCCTACATCAAAGGATATTTCCTCCTCAAAACAAAGTTCCTTTTTCTATCCATTTTCCATAGTCCACTACTTGATCTTCCAACTGAGAGTACGT
>NC_090744.1:126366453-126373953 GCF_036898095.1 Palaemon carinicauda | reverse complement strand
GGCTCCAACAGGGAAAATAGCCCAGTGAGGAAAGGAAACAAGGAAATAAGGGAAGTAATTGACAATTAGAATAAGATTTTAAGAAGAGTAACATTAAAATAAATATTTCATATATAAACTAGAAAAATTTTAACAAAATAAGAGGAAGAGAAATAAGATAGAATAGTGTGCCTGAGTGTACCCACAAGCACGAGAACTCTACCCAAAGACAGTGGAAGATCATGTTACAGGGGCTAAGGCAATACCCAAGACCTGAGAACGATGGTCTGATTTCGGAGTGTCCTCCAAGTTTCGTTGAAAACTGTTTCGTAAATTTTTTCCTAATATTCATAAAGAAAAAGCAGTCAAAATATTTCCCATTTACTCAACAATGCCATTATTTTCATAGTAGGCCTACTTCTGCGTACTTATACTTTGATGTACTTTATCCAAAATGTTAAAGACTTCTACTTAGGGCATGGCCAACATGACTACTAAGTTTGGTCAAAATCGGTACATTAGTTTTAGTGTAAAGTTGGTCACAGACAAACAAATAAATAAACTCAGAAACAAACAAGGGTTGTAATGCAATAAGATTTAACTCCTCACTAAGAGAAAACAATGACAATATAGTTATAATTTAATGATATCTGCGTATGACCACATTAATTAATAATATCAAAAGGGCAAATAAAAAATCTTGCGTAGAAGAATGGTAAGAAAATTCAGTTATTTACAGAATAGTAAAAGAAATCTCTCTCTCTCTCTCTCTCTCTCTCTCTCTCTCTCTCTCTCTCTCTCTCTCTCTCTCTCTCTCTCTCTCTAATATTTTAATTTAACTTTATCACTGTTTCTCCTATTATGTCCCGAGATTTAAAAAATAGCTTTCTACACAAAAAAAAGACCAAATAACGCACAAAAGGCTTATTAATATAAACGTTGATTGAATATAATTTTAGTGGCATTAATAATCAATCAAACATTTCTCAAGGCCTAAATTAAATTGACAAAATAACTAACAGACATTCCTTAGTTTATACTACGTGGAACTCAGTGTCACAATAAGAAAAAACATATGTTTTTATGCAACATTTCTGTAAAATCTAATTCTTGGAGATACATAAACCCGGAAGGTACAAATGGTACATGATTTGGAACTAAAAATAAACCAAAATACAGAAAAGAAACAGGAGGAAAAGTATGGAAAGAGAGAAAAAATAAGAACATCCAGCAGAAGACGGAGTGAGGAAAGAAGTCGTGAGGAAAAGGTCAAAATATGGAAGAATCAGATGTTTAAAGCCAAAAGAAGGGCACGAATGTATATAACAGGAATAGGGGAAAAATAAATCAGAAAGAGAAGAAAAAGGAAAATAATACTGACTATACGAGTGGCAAAAATGTCGAGCATGAGGAGGAAGGGAAAATATGAGTTATGGAATGTAAGAGGATAACGAAACCCTATACAAA
This sequence comes from Palaemon carinicauda, assembly GCF_036898095.1. NCBI lineage: Eukaryota > Metazoa > Arthropoda > Malacostraca > Decapoda > Palaemonidae > Palaemon > Palaemon carinicauda. The sequence goes on along the minus strand of NC_090744.1, from coordinate 126,372,507 downwards.
ATTAAAAGGTTTGAAATGGAATGAGATAAAGGTTAAAAAAGAAAAGAAAAAAAAAGGGAGGAAAAAATTGCAAAATCCTCGATCTTATTAAAAAACGAAACGACACAAAATAATTACTGTTTCGTCATCTACATGGCGTATAAATTAAGTCTTATTTTGAGATTCCAGACAGTGTTTAGTCTAATGTTGAATAAGCATATTTGGATATACCTTTTATAATTGTTCAACGTCACCCATTTCCTACTAATTTCGAAAAAGAATTTATATATATATATATATATATATATATATATATATATATATATATATATATATATATATATATATATATATATATATATATATATATATATATATATATGGAGGGTGTTACTGTTATCATTATTTTATAAAGTCTAGCAAAATGTTCATAACTTCCTATATATATTATTTATTTCCTTATTTCCTTTCCTCACTGGGCTATTTTCCCCTGTTGGAGCCCTTGGGCTTATAGCATCTTTCTTTTCAATCTAGAGTTGTATCTTAGCTAATAATAATAATAATAATAATAATAATAATAATAATATTAATAATAATAATAATAATAAATAATAATAATAATAATAATAATAATAATAATAATAATCATCATCATCATAATAGTAATAATCATAGTAATAATAATAATAATAATAATAATAATAATAATAATAATAGTAATGATAGTAATAATAATGGTAACATTAATAATAATAATGATAATAATAATAATAATAATAATAATAGTAACAATAATAATAATAATAATGATAATAATAACAATAATAATAATAATAATAATAATAATGAAAACATAAATATGAAATGATACATCTATGCAAATGTTATCAGGAAATATAAACTGATATTGAATATAGATATGACTAACAAAGCTTAAAAAAAGAACAATAATTTACCTTTCCCGTTAATCAATCATATTCTTTTGTTTCTATTGTTTAAACCAGAAAACAACAAGCACACATATTTAGATAAATATACATACACATTCCTCTTATACAATAGAGAGCAAATGTTTGGCTATATATACAAATATGTAAATATATGTATATACAGTATATATATATATATATATATATATATATATATATATATATATATATATATGTATATACAGTATATATATATATATATATATATATATATATATATATATATATATGTGTGTGTGTGCGTGTGTGGTGTGTGCGTGGTGTGTGTGTGTCTTTATATATACATATATATACATATATATATATATATATATATATATATATATATATATATATGTATATATATATATATATATATATATATATATATTCATGTATATATATATATTCATATATATATATATATATATATATATACACATATATATATATGTATATATATACATGTATATATATATATATATATATATATATAAATATATATATATTCATATATATATACATATATATATATACATTTATATATATATATATATATATATGTATATATACATATATATATATATATATATATGTATATATACATATATATATATATATATATATATATATATATATATATATATATATAAATATATATATATATATATATATATATATATATATATATTCATATATATAATTTATATATGTATATATTACATATATATATAAATATATATATATATATATATATATATATATATACTGTACATATATATATATACTGTACATATATATATAACTTAAATCTTTTTTAAAAACTTCAGTGACTGAGGAAAATTAAGAAAATAACGCTTTCGAGAAATGAACTGGCCACTTCAAAAGGTTCTCATCACTTATTCCGAATCCATTTGCTGCAGAAAACAAAACCATTACCATTGCCTTTTCTGGCTGAGATTCTATTCAGTTTTAATTGAACTGATTAATAAAATACAGATGGGTGTCGGATTTTATTTATTAATTTTTACTGAATATATCGCATTTCAAATTCTAGTTGTGATCCTTAATTGCAAATCTACTCTTGTGAAAAATACACCCAGTTTGTTTCGTCTTCAATTGCACACAAAAAATGGCATATTGAAAAAGTCTTTAAATATTTCCTGAAATGTTATCATTTTTTCATTCTAACACTTTTTGAGAATGGTTTTCCTGTTTGGTCCTCAGGGGCTCTTCATCTTAATTTCGACAAAAACTTTAGGAATATCAAATTTCATATTCCTGAGCTGGATGATAATATCTGGCAGTTAGTCTTTTGTATTAACATTTTATCAGCCTATAACTTTCAGGTAAACAGTTAAACTCAAGACATACAGATAGGTAAGTCTTGGTTAAACCTAAGTCTTTGTCTTCTTCAATATAATTTCCGATACTACATATTTCTGGAAGTTCTATGCCGAATTGTGGAATGATCTTCTTAGTCTGCTGATAGAATCATTGGCTCTTCAAGAGGTCAAACTGGATGAAAATTCTTTTATGATGAACAGATTAACATAAGTCTTATCTCAGAGTTTATATCATCATCACCATCATCATCTGCTACGCGTATTGACGCAAAGGACCTAGGTTAGATTTCAACAGTCGTCTCCATCTTGAGCTTTTGATTCAATACCTCTCTATTCATTATCTACTTCAGGTATCATAGTCACTGGCAGCAAGGTGACGGATTGGTTTTAAGGCGATAGAGAAACAGTCTCTTGGGGTTTTACTCATGATGCCTGGTGGTTGATCTTACTGGAATTAGTATGGACCCGCAGGGGTCACTTGCCTTAGTTAGAGAGTGTACCAACCATGTGTCACACGATCGTACATAAATTATTTTGTATATATTATGCTTGTATCTGCGCTCTTCCCTCGCACTAAAAAGAACCTGAATAATCATGTTTCCGGTTTTCCTCTGTAACATTGTCTGTCTTGTGAACATGAAAATGCCTGTTGCCTTGAGGTTTTATATATAAAGGAGAGTGTTCTTTAATAAAGTTACTCAGTTGATTGCTTCCTGCCTTTGAGTCGCAACCTTTCTCTCGGCTCGTCACATTGGTGACCCCGGAAGTCGACTCGCTCCCACCGCCCTCCACCCCCACCCCCTCGCCCCTCCATCGCTGGTACTATGGCGGACTCTACGGCAGTTGGCGCTGCGCCTGCGGCCGCCCCATTCAAACTTTCATCGTTTGCCAGAGGAGAGGCGTTTGCTTGGTTACAGCGCGCAGAAGTCCAGTTTCGCATCAGGGGCGTGATTCGCTCAACCACCAAAGCAGATTATGTTCTCGCGGCAATACCCAAGGACACCTTCCCAGAAATATCCGACTGGCTTTGTGAACAAGGAGACAGCCCAATAGCGTATGACACCCTCAAAACATACCTTCTGCAGCAGTACTCGCCGTCGCCAGCCGCCCGTATAGCAAAGCTTTTTCAGCTTTTGCAACAACCGTTGGGGGACCAAAGGGCTTCGCTTGCCCTCAGGGAAATGACCAGTATCGCTCGCCTTCAACCTGCCGCAGACGGCTCTCCTCGTGAGGTGAACCTACTTCGTGCCCTTTGGATACGCCGTTTACCCGGACCTATACATGCTGCCATAGCCGATGTCTATAGTTTACCCATAAAGGACTTGATGACCAAAGCCGACGCCCTTATGGACAGCCACTTTAAGACCTCCATCAACGCCTCCACCCCTGACGAAGAGGATGCCTATTCAACGTCAACCGAAGCTGACATGAATGCCGTAGGACTTACACGCCTACCCCGTGACATGCCGAAGCAGCGACAAAGCCGCCCACCACCCACCAATCGCTCGCGCCCCAACCAACGACTTCTACAGCCACTTACTACCTCCCATCTGCCGAAGTTTTGCTACTACCACTTCAGATTCGGGGCAACCGCGAAGAAATGTGCCAAGGATTGTCAGTGGCCAAAAAACGTGTAAGTAGGCCATCGCTCGTGGCGGTGGCCTCCCGTGTTTCTAATCTTTTCTTTTTACAGGATGCAGGAACGGGCGTCCGATTTTTGGTAGACACCGGTGCTTGTCGTTCTCTTTTGCCAAGGAAACTCTTCAAGGCACGACGTAGTCTGTCTACATCTGCCGACGTCCGCTTGGTACCTGCCAACGGATCTGCGATACCCACCTACGGTTACGAGAACCTCATATTATCGTTCGGAAACGGTAAATTAAATTGGAAGTTTCTCGTTGCTGATGTCACATTGCCAATCCTCGGTGCAGATTTCCTCTCTCATTTCCAGCTTCTGGTCGATGTCGCCCACCGACGATTGGTCAACGCAGACTCGTACTTGTCGACACCTCTTCAACCTGACCCCTCTAACCTCGCTCTCCACATCAGCGCACCCACGGATGCCTACGCCCACCTCCTCACGTCGTACCCGGAAGTTTTCCGTCCAGAACTTCACCAAACGCCCACGGTTCCTGCCATGCACAGTATTTATCACCATATCAAGACGACGGGACCCCCAGTCTTCGCAAAATTCAGACGTCTGGCACCGGAACGATTGGCAGCCGCCAAACAGACGTTCGCCGAAATGGAGGAAATGGGCCTTTGCCAAAAGGCCTCCAGCCCATGGTCGTCACCCTTACACATCGTTCTGAAGAAAGACGGCTCCCTCCGTCTGTGCGGGGATTACAGGCGCCTGAACATGCAAACAGAACCGGATCACTACCCCCTCCCAAACATTGCCGACGTGACCTCCTACCTGCACAAAGCGAAGGTTTTCTCTACGCTCGACCTCCTGAAGGGGTATTATCAGGTGCCTATGAACCCAGCAGACATCCCCAAGACTGCCATCACCACTCCGTTTGGTACATACACCTTCAATTACTCCTGTTTTGGCCTTCGTAATGCTGGGGCCACGTTTCAACGTCTCATGGATGGCATCTTAGGGGACCTCCCTTTCTGTGTATGTTATGTGGACGACATACTTGTGTTCTCCTCCTCAAAAGAGGAACACCTCCGTCACCTGCGCATCGTGCTCGACCGCCTGCAACAAAATGGCCTTGTAGTCCGGTACGACAAGTGTACCTTTGGCGCCAACGAAGTGTCGTTCTTAGGGCACCACATCACTCCTGAAGGAGTCCATCCCCTCCCTGAGAAGGTAGCAGCCGTTTAGAACTTCCCCGCGCACTCGACCGTCAAAGCTCTGCAGGAATTCTTGGGCATGATCAACTATTATCACCGTTTTCGGCCACCCATTGCCGCCACTCTTGCTCCCCTCTACTCCTCCCTCAAGGGCAAGCCAAAGGACCTGAAGTGGGGTCCCCTTCAAGAAGCAGCCTTCTGCAATGCATAGAAGGCCCTATCAACTGCTGCGGCTCTCACTTTTCCTATCCCACACGCCCCTCTCCTTCTCTCCACCGATGCCAGCGACGTCGCTATTGGTGCAGTACTCGAGCAGGTGGTCAACGGCTCACCCCGCCCATTGGCCTTCTTCAGCAGAAAACTGTCCAAGGCAGAATCAGGTTATTCTACCTTCGATCGAGAATTGCTGGCGGTGCACTTGGCTGTCCGTCACTTTCGCCATTTCTTAGAAGGTACGCCCTTCGTCATTCGCACAGACCACATGCCTTTGGTGCAAGCCTTCACTCGACAGTCTGACGCCTGGTCCGTCCGTCAACGCCGACATCTCTCCGCCATGGCTGAATACAATTGCACCCTTCAATACGTCCCTGGGAAAATTAATCCCATTGCCGATGCCCTGTCAAGAAACACGTTGGCTGCCGTTCAACTGGGATTGGATTACAACGCCCTGGCTGAAGCCCAACAACAGGATCCAGAGTATCAAGCATGTAGGACATCCTGCACGTCCCTCCATTGGGAAGACTTTCCCCTCGAAGACTCCAACACCACCCTCCTCTGTGACGTCAGTACTGGTAGACCGCGACCTTGGATTCCTGCTCCCATACGCCGACAGGTGTTTGATTTCATTCACGGCCTTTAACATCCCTCGTGCCGTTCTACTGCACAGCTGCTGAAGGGAAAGTTCATTTGGCACTGCATTTCCAAGGATGCTAAGGATTGGGTCCGCGCCTGTACTTCTTGCC
>NC_090744.1:126343953-126348953 GCF_036898095.1 Palaemon carinicauda | reverse complement strand
GAATAGGAAATGAGGTGAGCGATTAGTTTCCGGTGAGAGTGGGGCTGAGACAGGGATGTGTGATGTCGCCGTGGTTGTTTAACTTGTATGTTGATGGAGTGGTGAGAGAGGTGAATGCTAGAGTGCTTGGACGAGGATTAAAACTGGTAGGCGGGAATGATCATGAATGGGAGGTAAATCAGTTGTTGTTTGCGGATGATACTGTACTGGTAGCAGACACAGAAGAGAAGCTTGACCGACTAGTGACAGAATTTGGAAGGGTGTGTGAGAGAAGGAAGTTGAGAGTTAATGTGGGTAAGAGTAAGGTTATGAGATGTACGAGAAGGGAAGGTGGTGCAAGGTTGAATGTCATGTTGAATGGAGAGTTACTTGAGGAGGTGGATCAGTTTAAGTACTTGGGGTCTGTTGTTGCAGCAAATGGTGGAGTGGAAGCAGATGTACGTCAGAGAGTGAATGAAGGTTGCAAAGTGTTGGGGGCAGTTAAGGGAGTAGTAAAAAATAGAGGATTAGGCATGAATGTAAAGAGAGTTCTATATGAGAAAGTGATTGTACCAACTGTGATGTATGGATCGGAGTTGTGGGGAATGAAAGTGATGGAGAGACAGAAATTGAATGTGTTTGAGATGAAGTGTCTGAGGAGTATGGCTGGTGTATCTCGAGTAGATAGGGTTAGGAACGAAGTGGTGAGGGTGAGAACGGGTGTAAGAAATGAGTTAGCGGCTAGAGTGGATATGAATGTGTTGAGGTGGTTTGGCCATGTTGAGAGAATGGAAAATGGCTGTCTGCTAAAGTAGGTGATGAATGCAAGAGTTGATGGGAGAAGTACAAGAGGAAGGCCAAGGTTTGGGTGGATGGATGGTGTGAAGAAAGCTCTGGGTGATAGGAGGATAGATGTGAGAGAGGCAAGAGAGCGTGCTAGAAATAGGAATGAATGGCGAGCGATTGTGACGCAGTTCCGGCAGGCCCTGCTGCTTCCTCCGGTGCCTTAGATGACCGCGGAGGTAGCAGCAGTAGGGGACTCAGCAGTATGAAGCTTCATCCGTGGTGGAAATGTGGGAGGTTGGGCTGTGGCACCCTAGCAGTACCAGCTGAACTCGGCTGAGTCCCTGGTTAGGCTGGAGGAACGTAGAGAGTAGAGGTCCCCTTTTTGTTTTGTTTCTTGTTGTTGTCGGCTACCCCCCAAAATTGGGGGAAGTGCCTTTGGTATATGTATGTATGTACAAAAGAAGTTTTTACCAATTATTAAAAAAAAAAAAATTGCTTTTTTCACCTTATCATACATACATATACCAAGGCACTTACCCCAATTTTTGGGGGGTAGCCAAAATTGGGGGAAGTGCCTTATCATAGAAGGTGATTTTACCCTTTAATAAAACATGCGTTTTTACACTTCATTATAAATACACTTGTGAATACACTTGTACACAACCGATAATCTGAGGTGAGTACCTTGTCTAATGATTGCTCGAATGGTACTGCCTAACCCTCGGCAAGTAAGATGCAATGTTGCTCTATCAACATGCTGAATTGTTAGGTTTTGTGGAATTCTCCACTGTGATGGGAATATACTGTCAATCACACATCAGTGATCGCGCTCTCCAATTTATGACACTCATAGTACTCTTACAAAGGTCATTAATCTGATTGCATAAAATCCATATTTTTGTATACAAGGATTAGGACAGGAGTTTTTCACCATTTATCAAAGAAAGGTGTTTTTACACTTCAATATAAAGGTAGTTTTTACCCTTTATTAAAAGAGACGTTTTTACATTATATTATAAAAGGAGTTTTCACTCCCATCTTAAAGATAATCTTTTTACACTATCATAAAAGGAGTTTTAACCCTTTATTTATTATTTAAAAACAGGCGTTTTACACCTGATACAATTGTTTTTACCCTTTATTAAAAAAAGAAAAAAGGAGCTTTTACACTTCATTATAATAGGTATTTTTACCCCTATTAAAATAGGAGTTTCTGCACTTTAATATAAAAGGACTTTTTTACTCTTTACTAAAATAAAATGTTTTTACACTTTGCACAGCGAGGGGTCCCTCAGAGGGGTTCCTATTAATCGAGTGACAGCCAGAGAAATACTGCCTCCTCTCATAAAGAAGGAAGCCTTGTTATACCGAATCTACTAAATTTGTGGAAATCTCTAATGTAATGAAATGATATCATAATCCATATTAATTAAAGTCATTTAATTTTACAGTGTCAAATGGTCTCATTGAATATTTTATACAAGTCATATTATTCTTAAAAAGCCAATGATCTAAAAAAATCAAACGATCACATAATACATCTAATGTATATATTTCAGCGTGGGACAAATGTATGTTAACATACAGCTATTATGATAATGAATTCCTTCGAAGATATAAATTAATTCTATATGAAACTTCATATCATTTAGAAAATATTTTTCAGTAAATAAAATCGTTCGATTTTCTACTGAATGAGTAACTAAAACAATGAAATGATTAATATTAATTGCAAAGTATATGGTATAAGCAAGTAAATGCAAGCAATTCTAACAAGATAAATTATCGTCCAGCTTTTACAAAACTAGATTGAAAGCAATTGCAACAACAGAAAAATGAAGCAGATTTCAATTATAAAAAAAGGAAAAAAAAGGGAAAAAAAAAGTTTGATAAAGCCTTTTGATAAAGACATATATAAGTAGTAAAATAAAACTGGCAAATAAAAACTTCATCGGCAAAGACAGTTTATCATACATTCATCACGAAGAACAGTGAAGACAACAACAACAACAATATTAATAATAATAATACAGTATTGATTATGATCTCTAAGTACCATAACTTTCCTAAAGAACTGCCTGGCGAGCAATTATGAAAGAGAGAGAGAGAGAGAGAGAGAGAGAGAGAGAGAGAGAGAGAGAGAGAGAGAGAGAGAGAGAGAGAGAGAGAATATCTTTAACACAATATTCCTAATGAAGTTATTGAGGAGCAATTATGAGAGAGTGAGAGTATAAAAAAGAGAGAGAGAGAGAGAGAGAGAGAGAGAGAGAGAGAGAGAGAGAGAGAGAGAGAGAGAGAGAGAATATCTAAATAAAATTTTCCCAATGAAGTTATTGACGAGCAATTATGAAAGAGAGAAAGAAAGAGATCTATTCTCTATACCACAATTTTCCATCAAGAATTTCCTAACGAGCAATTATGAGAGAGAGAGAGAGAGAGAGAGAGAGAGAGAGAGAGAGAGAGAGAGATTCTATGGTAAGCTCACAGGATTACCAAGATTGATGGAGAGAGAATTGGGGAAATAAATGTGGGGAAATAAAAAGGATTGTAAGAACCTAGGGATCCTTTTTGGAAGAAAAATATTAAGAGATAAATGATGACATTAATTTTTCATATTTAAGGAGGGATAAATCCCCAGGATTTCTCAAAGAAATTGCAATAATAAAATGTTTAGAAGCTCAGGAAATACTGAGAGAAAAGACTTTAATAGTGGAATAAAATCTCGTATTAAATACATTTTTATTCACCATTCATTATTCAGTCTTCATAAATTATAGAAAATGTGCTTAGAGGGTTGTAAGTATTATATGCTAATCTATTCTAGGAATGAACTTTCCCTTTATACTATTCTATAGTAAATAAGGTAAACGTTTGTTTATACAATCTGATTTTTTATGTAAGTTTTTATTATGTATTTCATCAATTTCCATTCATGTCCTTTGTCATATTTGGGGTCCGATTATTTTCATCATCAAGCTGGCAACTCCAAATTGGTGATGGTGGGAGACTTAATCCTATCGCTAACAGCATACTAACCTTGTATGGATGTCCCTGACCAGTTCAAGTTTGCTGATCATGGCGATACACGAACCCTGTCATCATGTAAGTCTCCTCATACAGGAACGATGTGTGTACGTGTCTATATATGTATATATATATATATATATATATATAGATAGATAGATAGATACACACACACACACACACACACATATATATATATATATATATATACATATATATATATATATATATATACATATATATATATATATATATATATATATACGGGTATATAGGTGTATTTGTAAATAAATTGTTCTTATTTAATAAGACAAAATATAAATATAAATTTATACTGTCAACAAATATTAAATTTGACCCGAGATCTGAAACTTATGAGATGTGAAATCTTCCGTCATATTCCCAGGCAACAATTTCTCCTTTCATCACTAACGCTTAGCCTAATTCTACTCTGCTCCTTAATTGCCAGTACCATCATCATTATCACCACCACCATTACGAGTATTTCTCTCTTCCAGAAAACGTAATGGGATGGAAATAAATACCTACATCAGCAGACAACACGAAAAAGAAATTGTTCACAGGGCCTACACTAATTACGTCATAAACCTTCTTAAAGTAAATGTTTCACGTCTGAATTATGCTACAACTACTACTACTACTACTACTACTCTCACTATCACTATCACTATCACTACTACTACTACTACTACTCTCTCTCTCTCTCTCTCTCTCTCTCTCTCTCTCTCTCTCTCTCTCTCTCTCTCTCTCTCTCTCTCTAATAAACACTTTCCTAGTTAATTATTTCATGTTTGAATTTTGCTCTCTGTCTCTCTCTGTCTCTCTCTCTCTCTCTCTCTCTCTCTCTCTCTCTCTCTCTCTCTCTCTCTCTCTCTCATAAACATTCCCTAAGTAAATTACTTCATGTTTGAATTTAGCTATATTACTATTCTCTCTCTCTCTCTCTTTCTCTCTCTCTCTTTCTCTCTCTCTCTCTCTCTCTCTCTCTCTCTCTCTCTCTCTCTCTCTCTCTCTCTCCGCATAATTACCAAAAGGTTTACAGTGGCCGTTCCATGGAATGACAACACTGTAATGTTCCAGACCCAAATGTGGCAACATAGCTGAGCCACATTAGCCCACGTTCTGCATAATCCCTGGAAGTCTTCGTCGGAAGCGGATGCGTTTTCTCATTAACACCAATTGCCAACTAA
>NC_090744.1:126326411-126328911 GCF_036898095.1 Palaemon carinicauda | reverse complement strand
AACGGACCTTTAGTTCAAACATGCAGTTTATATTGATCTTAAGATATTTTATATTCTTAATATATTTCTTTGGCTAATTTTCTTTGTTGAAGTTCCTATGCTTATAGCATCCTGTTTTTTTATATTATGGTTTTATTTTAGCTGATAATAATAATAATAATAATAATAATAATAATAATAATAATAATAATAATGATAATAATAATAATAATATTTTATGTGGATTTATTATTTTGAGAAATGCTTCAAAACTTTATTGTCATATTACAAATAACAACGTTTTCATTATCACTAGGTTTGCAAAATGGAAAAAAATCATTCAGGCCCATTCACAACTTTCAATGCGGTTACAATAGATACTTCATGGAATTGTATTGTCCAATTGTTTGGAAAATAATTAAAACCCTTATCAATTATTAATGAAAGTAATAGGCTTTATTTGTTTATTGTTATTTATTTTTATTTTTAGAGCCTAGGGTTATTTTGAGATGATAATTAGGTTTGTTTTTAGATGAATGAAAATATATTGTACTATGGGCTAGCGAATAATCTAAGCTTCTATCTATCTATCTATCTATCAATTTATCGATCTATCTCTCTATCTTTTTATCTATTTATCTATCCATCTATTTATGTATACCTATCTATCTCTATATATCTATCTTTCTCTATCTATTTTTCTATCTCTCTCTATCTATCTATCTATCAAACTATCTATCTATATATTTATTTATCTAGCTATTTATCCATCTATCTTTATATCTGTATATCTATCTATCTATCTATCTATCGCTGAAATACCACCCACGCTATTCTTTCTATGAAGACCCAATTACAAAGGTGAGTGGCAGATGTAAGAGATGATATTTATAAAATTCTGGAGAAACTGTACGAAAGAAAAATATACTTTATGAAATGGTCTCTTATCTTAGAGCTTAGTATAGACCAGAGAGGCTAAAAGAGGGGGCGGGGCTTATCGAAAACGAGGTCATTTGGGGTTAAGGAATGAGCTTCTTGAAGAGAGATGTCATCAGGAGAATACATCTCTCTCTCTCTCTCTCTCTCTCTCTCTCTCTCTGGATATAAAAGCAAAGCTATACATAATGATTTAAATATGGTATTTATAGGTTGCGAGTTAGTCCAAAATTATTTATATATATATATATATATATATATATATATATATATATATATATATATATATATATATATATATATATATATATATATATATATATATATATATGTGTGTGTGTGTGTGTGTGTGTATTTGTGTATATATATAATATATATATGTATATATACAATATATATATAATATATGTGTGTATATAATATATATATATGTATGTATATATATATATATATATATATATATATATATATATATATATATATATATTTTATAAATTTTTTTATCAAATGTTTTTCATATTATTCAGAGAAGCCAAATAAATATATTTATCTACTCGATAAAAAATGTTTTAAATATAGTCAATGAGTAATATTCCCCCAATCCCCAATCCTAAATATTTCTATTGAAGTCATATACAGATTCTGTGGTATTTGAACCCTATCATTTTTCCTTCTCAGAGAGATAGCAAATATTTACAATATGGGATTAAAGGCGTGTTGTGAAGATCTTCCAGCCAAAGGAATCTTCAGAGATATACTTCTAAAGACTCCAGAAATATCAATGGATATTCTGAGTATCGCTTCATATAAGCTCTGATAAGGAATGATAAAAACAGCATGAACCTTTTCACTTGCTGTAGATATCGAAAGTTTTCCTTCGTGTTAGGACTTTTTACTTGATTCTCAAAGGGCAGATAGGAATTTTGATCTTGAAAGGTAATTGATATGACGCTGTTCATTCGAGCGTATAAATTGGAGTTAGGAATAGATTCTTCTTTTTTTTTTTTTTTTTTTTCTCAAATTACCAAGTTTTTCTATATGTTGCTTATGGAAGAGAGCCTCTTTGGTGGGACTTGGATGTTATCTACTTGCTATTTGTTAAGGTTTTTTTTTCTTAAATTCTTAACTTTGATTGAATTTAGGAAGATATACATAACTAGAATAAAACTCAACGAGAGAGAGAGAGAGAGAGAGAGAGAGAGAGAGAGAGAGAGAGAGAGAGAGAGAGAGAGAGAGAGAGAGAGATAATTTTCTTATATTTTCTTATCACTTTTTAATAGGATATGAGAGAGAGAGAGAGAGAGAGAGAGAGAGAGAGAGAGGAGAGAGAGAGAGAGAGAGAGAGAGAGAGAGAGAGAGAATTTCCATGTAGCTTCTTATCACTTTCACTTTTCATCAGTTTGAGAGAGAGAGAGAGAGAGAGAGAGAGAGAGAGAGAGAGAGAGAGAGAGAGAGAGAGAGAGATTGCCTGTTAGCATCTTATCACTGTTCCTTTTTACCATGATAACCTATTAATAGTTTTTTAGGGTATTATTATTATTATTATTATTATTATTATTATTATTATTATTATTTTCTCAGTATC
>NC_090744.1:126308911-126321411 GCF_036898095.1 Palaemon carinicauda | reverse complement strand
TCACAACTTAGACAAAATCATAAAAGCTCTCCAAACAAACTAATCCTTGGAACTCATAGTAACAATCTCTCTCTCTCTCTCTCTCTCTCTCTCTCTCTCTCTCTCTCTCTCTCTCTCTCTCTCTCTCTCTCTCTCAATTTATATATATGTGTATATATATATATATATATATATATATATATATATATATATATATATTTATATATATATGTATGTATATATATATATATATATATATATATATATATATATATATATATATATATACATATATATATATATATATATATATATATATATATATATACATATATATATATATGTGTGTGTGTGTGTGTGTGTGTGTGTATGTGTGTATATACTCACAAATATATATATATATATATATATATATATATATATATATATATATATATATATATATATATATATACACACACATATTTATATACACTATATATAAACATACATACATATCATGTGTCTCACTTAGATGAATTCATCCGCAAGCGTATTCAATAAACAATCCCGTCAAATTTGATAGAGCTGCTTTTATCCTTAGTAAAAAAAAAAAATCTAAAAACAAAAAAAGCCCTTCCATTTGCCAATGTGTCGGAAATCATTTGTATTTTCATTTTATTTTTAATTTTAATTTTTGATTTTTTTTTTAATTTTTCTTTTTTCATTTTTTTTTCGCTTTTTTCGAAATGAGAATGTCATTCATAGTGTTCGGTAGAACACCTAGATCCGGATCGCTGGAAAGCACAACCAATGCTTTCAAATAAAGGTTGAGTGATTCAATTATGACTTTTTATTTTCCAATAAGAGTTTTAGGAGTAATTTATTTTGGTTGGCAATTAATAGAATCAAACGATGACGAATTCATGATAGTTTACCCGATATGAAGGTTTGGAATAGGTATTTTTCGAATGAAATATATATTTCTTTTAATTAGTCATTTGATTTTTTTAGTGAAATGTGTGGGGAAAAATAACTGATTGTTATTTCAAATTGATATATGAAATAGGTAGGTAGTCTAATGGAATATGTCATGTATGAATGACAAAAGATAAACCTTTATATTGTATGATATAGAGCTAGTTTCTGGTTTTATATATATATATATATATATATATATATATATATATATATATATATATGTGTGTGTGTGTATATATATATATATATATATATATATATATATATATATATATATATATATATATATGTATATATATACATACACATATATATGTGTGTATATATATACACACATATATATGTATATATATATATATATATATATATATATATATATATATATATATATATATATATATAGCCTATATATATATATATATATATATATATATATATATATATATATATATATATATATATATATATATATGTATGTATATGTATATTCAACTAGACGCTCGCTTTTTATCATACAAGGGACATACCCCATAGACTACCTATTTCATAATCAATTTTAAATACCAATCCTTGGAAGGAGAAAGAATTAATAAGGCAGAATCTTTAAAGTAATTAGGAACTCCGACCTCCAATACAGGGTCTTTAGAATTAGAGCTTAGTGAAAGATTGAAAAAAGCAAATTAGACAAATGTTGAGATCAAATCGCCTGAAATTACATATAAAAATCAGATTATATATCAGTTTAGTGAAATGTGTTACTGTGTGGACATGAGTCGTGGTAAGACAATGAAACAATATCCGATAGATTTTGTAGATTTGAGAACAAAACCCCCAGAAGGATATTGGGAGTTCAATGGCAGGACAAGATTAGAACTTAAAATATAAGATATTACTCGTGTGCCATATGTGGATGAGATCATGATGAGGGGTAGAGGGAGATGATTTGGGCATGCTCTTCGCACTCTCCAAGAGAGATTAGTTCACGAAACGATCATCTGTGCTCCACTAGGCATTGGAAGTGTTGGAAGACCCAGGCCTACATGGCTGAGAACTATGAAGTTTTAAGTGGGAGATGATGAATGGAGAAGTATTGAATTTTAAAAGCTAAAGATAGAGACAACTGTCTTTTTCTAATCGAGGCCGTTTGTGTAAATAGGCGTAGGAGGAGATGATAATGATGATGATGTCGGGGGAAAAGGGAATATAATACCTTGATAAGAGTGGAGTGCCTGTCTTACTATCTCTGTAAATATTTGTTAGTTATTTTTGATAGGTTGCGTACACTATTATATGATAGTCAAAATGTTTTTGATTTGATTGAATGGCGAACGAAAAATTAAAACGAGAAAGTAAATCCTCTTATGTTGTGTTGAATGTTGAGTGTTTAGTATTTCACAACATTTCTTGTTGGAAACATATTCAATAACAAAGGCTCCTTTTCACTTCAGATTTCAATTACCAAAATAATTATGGTAATTTAATTTTTTTTCTTTTTTTATTAAAAACTAACACAAGGGCTTCTTTTAATCTCTATTTTTGTCAATGATGAAATATTTACTTGTGAATTTTAAGAATTTCTTGGAATTTACGTTGAATGCATTGAAGGTAGAGGTCTCTATTGGGGCAAAAGAAAGGTCAAAATAATGTTAAATGTGTTCTAGTAGGATTTCTCTCTCTCTCTCTCTCTCTCTCTCTCTCTCTCTCTCTCTCTCTCTCTCTCTCTCTCTCTCTTTCCTTGAAGAGGTCTGAGATTCAAGTAATGAGAAAGAGCTTGAAAGACATTAGTAATATATATATATATATATATATATATATATATATATATATATATATATATATATATATATGTATGTATATATATATATATTATATATATAATTTATAATATATATATATATATATATATATATATATATATATATATATATATATATGTGTATATACTGTATATGTATATATGTATATATATTATATACATATGTATATATATATATATATATATATATATATATATATATATATATATATATATATATATATATATATATATATATATATATATATATATATATATATATCTCGAACCAGGCATACACGCATTTACAAGTATCATTCTAAATTCGATTTCAAGATTAATGCTATATACTTACAAATCTATGACTACAGTTGGCTATTACCCCCTCCCCCTCCGAAAAAAGAAACTGCCTAGACACAACAACACTTCTTCTCAATTCCCATTAAAAGAATAAAAAATCAAGACATCCAAAGTAGCTAACCAAGAAAACATAAAAGTATTGAAAAAAAATCTCCATTTTTACATTGAGATATTCCAGCATCACTAAAAGTCCTTGCTACAACATCTGTTTTTTTTTTTTTTTTTTTTTTTTTTTTTTTTTTTTTTTTTTTTTTAGTTAAAAGGCGAGGCGGAATCTTCACCGTTTGATGCAAGGGAGCTGGCTTCGTTCTCTGCAGCAAATGGAATCCGAGTAAGTGATGGGAGCCTTTGAAGTGACCAGTTCATTCCTTGAGTGTGTTATGGTGGGCATTTTGCTCTTGGCCACTTTGAGGGGGTTTAAATAGATTTGCTACATATGTTTATATGTTTTATATACAGTATTTTGAGATATATATGTGTATATATATATGTAATATATTATTCATAATTTTTTATATATATATATATATTTTTGGGCTCAAGCCATGTCGTCCTGATGGAAGTTCCTATAGGGTAGCTTCCTAGGGTATATTACAACTACGGCGATATTCCCAGAGAATTTACCTTAAGGTACCAGAATTCTAACTCCTGGAGCGAGTATCCCTCGTGAAAGGGATATCGCGACATATCAGAGGACGTATTCTAGACACGTCACATGGCAATCTACGACCTGAACAGAGATTCGTCTCGTAGGAGGGAGATTGACGAGATACGAATTCGGGAAAGAAAAAGGGGAGCCGCTCCCAAGGCTTCCCTATCCCCCGATTCGTATGCGTGCCTGGCGCCAATCCTGGCGCCATCTGTATTCCTTTTTGCGTAGCTTAACAACTCGGTGTTTTTTTTTCCTGTTTTTCTCGCAAATCTTGGATTTATTCAGCTTTTCATGGCTTCTTCGTCTTCGTTGACCTCGGATAAGTTGAGTATAGTGTCTGTTATGTATAAATGTAGGCTCTTGGTAAAATTTTGAGTGATTAATAGGATTAATCTTTGATACAAGAGCCGTAGCCTACCAGAGGTGTCCTGGACACTGTCACTCGCTAGGTATAAATTAGTTAGTCAGAGTGACATTCCTGGTTGTTTTGCTTAATAAAATTTAGCTATTTAGCTTTACATAGGATTTCCTTTCGTGCTTAGTATTATTTGGCGAAGTATTCGCCATTCTGGCCTACGCTAGGCCATGTAGCCTAGTCGTTTGGTCCTAGTACTTAATGCTGATTATGGTTTTTCCGAGTGTAATTAAAATTTTATTGAAGCTTTAGGCTATATTTTATACATTTTAGACTGTGTGGAATATTTCCAAGATTGTATACGTGAGAGTTTCGGTGAATTAGGTAATCGATTCTCTTGGTGCCTAGGCTAATTGCTTATGGAGCCTTAGTATACTTTATTATACTCCCCGGTTGCTTCCTTTTCTTCGGAGAAGGTATGCAATCCCTTTCCCTCTGTTTAAGCCTTGGGCTTATCCCTAAGTGGTTTTTTCCGAATTTATTTTCGATAAAACTATACTAGGGTGTTACTGTACCTTCCTGTTCCAGCAGAGTCTGGTTCAAAGAGGGACAGAACAACAGAGTTTTTAGTCTGAGTCCGTGTTGTTTGGCTTGGGGCAGAGTCTCCCTCGCTGACCTAACACTTACAAAGGGAGCTGAGCTCCCTTAGGTCACTGTCGAAGGTTTCTGTAGTTATGATTCCTTCTTGTGTGATCGACCAGACTAAGTCCTGTTGCTGTTCTCGGGGAGGATAAATCTTCCCTTGGGAGTTGCAACGCCTTCCTTGCTTTGGTGCTCTGGAAGCTGGCAGGTATTATACTACTGCGCTGGCCCTTTCCCTTAGATCTCCCTTAGGCTAAGACAGAGTTCTTGGCTGCGGGTGATCTGTCACTAAAGCAAGGTTGGCAGGACCCTCTTGTCCCTTCCCCCTCTATCTCCGTAATGGCCTAGCCATTACTGTACTGTACCTTGCCGGCCGGCAGAGCTGGCCGGCAGGGGTATTACTGTACCATATGTCATTCTACTTCTGGACCTAGTATAGGTTGGGATATGGATTGACTAAGCCCATTGCCGACCGGCAGAGACGCTGGACGGCAAGGGTCTTATGTTTTCGAGTGCTGCCCGGACCTCTCTTGGTCCCTCATCCATGCCTGCCGGCAGAGCCGGACGGCATTGGTCAAGGAAGCCTGAATTAAGTTTCTCCCCTTCCTTATATGCACTCTTTCGGTTGCCGGGCTTGGGGGGTTGTGTACACTCTTATCCCGGCATCCATTCTATTTTCTTCTAGTGCTGTACCTGTCCCGGCAGCCGGCCTATGAGGCCGGCTGCCGGCCTATGAGGCCGGCAGCCGGGCAGGTGTAGTCTTCTGGTTCTTTTGCTGCCGGCTGGCATCGGTCTTGTACCTTTGCCGGCCGGCTTATGTCAGTCCTTGTCTGCCGGTCACCAAGAGTGTGGCCGGCAGCTGGGTACTACCTTGTGTAGTTGCTGGCCGGCAATCATTGCCGGCCAACACTGGCTGTTGCTGGCCGGCAGCTGCTGCCGCCGGCACAGGCATTTGAACCAGAGGGCTGCCGCCCTATAGCTGTTAAGTAGTATACTTTAAAGCTAATTGTGGTGTGTGCCGGCCGGCAAAGGCAGGCCGGCACACATCCTCCTATACTGTACTAGTATTCTTCTGTATAGCATATACAGTAAGAAGAAAACTATAGTAAAAGTTTAGGTACAGCACTGTATCTTCTAACACTATTGTGTTTTCTTACACAGCCCTTTGCTGTTGCCCTCAGACAGGAAGCAGAGTTCTTCCCCGTCTATTATCCAGGATTTTTAAAATCATTGCCTAGGTGTGAGCTCCACCTGTTTCCTATGGAAACCTTGCATTGGTTACTCTAGTAGAGATAAACCATTTTTTATTTTATTATCTGGAAGGCTGCAGCAATGGGTTGTGAGGGAAACACAAGTGTGTGTCTTTCATTTATGAATTGTTATGCTATACTATGCATATCCAGTGATACATAGTTCACTTGATACTCATGGAAATTTCTTCTCTTTACAGGAGGACCCTCCGAAGTGCGGAAATGTTTTCTGCAATGTCCGCAGCAAGAACCTCTGCGGACATGAGTGTTGTAGGAGACACGCAGCATGCGCTGTCTCCAAGGATGATCTCCAGTATTGGGACCCTCAGGTATGTACTGTATGCACTAACCTGATTACTGAGGCTTTTGATTCCCCTAGAACGGCGGAATCAAGGGATATAGCTAGGGAAAAGCTTCGTACTTGGGTAAGGGGCTTCAAGAAGAACACCTCTGGCCCTTATCTTCCAAGTGAGAAGATGAGGGCGTATCTTTTTCCCCAGGCATCAGCTGAGGCAGTGATTCCCCAGCCTCAAGAGGAGATCCTTCAAGATCAAGTCCAGGTGGACGAGGAAGTCGCAGATGCGATGCAAGACATCCAGTTGTGTGACAGGATGTCTGACCTGGACGATCGTTTGGAAGAAGACCTCCTGGCAGAAGGTCAGGATCAAGTTCAAACCCCGGATGTCATAGAGGATGAGGTCGACGAGGTGTCGGCTACTCCGGTTCAGATGCCGGAGCCTATCCCCTCAACATCGGCTGGCCTCCCAGTAGAACTGGGACAGGCCCTCTCTTCGATTGTTGGAATGATCCAACAAATGCAGAAGGAGAATCAGGAGAAGGCGGCTGCAATGGAACTGCGTATGCAGTCCCTGGCAGAATCACATGGGCCCCGGAAAAGGCTCAATGTGAAAGACCTTCCCATATGCTCAGATGCTAACCCATGGAGGTATGCTGAGCACATGCCGATGACGACTGGAAAGATCGTCATTTCGGATAAGCTGGGTTCAGTTCCCCTAGAGGAGGTAGAATTCTGGCCCAGCAAGGCATCATATCCGGACTGCTATGTCCGGCTGAGAAAAGAACCAGCTTCAAGGGAGGAGACAGAGCCGAAGGAGGTCATTGTTATGGACCACGCTAAGGCTCAAGCCCTACTTTCATCCTCGATGAAAGAGAGGGGCTTCTCGAATTCGAAGGTAGCTGCATTGAGCAAGAAGCTCCCTTCGTTTGTGTCCTCTCCTGATAGAGCCTTCCCCTTTTTACAGAAAGGGTTTGCGGCTGTCCTAAAGGCAGTCGAGGCCGGCAAGCCTTGCCCCTCCCTGGAGGAGTGTAAACCCTTGTCGCTGGCTCTACCTATGGACCACAAAGACTGGAAGGATGTCCATCTGACATTCTCAGTGGGAAAGTTGGAGGCTGATATTGCCGGACGGCAATTCGGCGAGGACCTCCCCAAGCTGTCCGAATCTCTTTTACGAAGAGAGTTCGAGACAAAAGAAAGACTGGCTGCCTCAATGTCTCATCAGACTACTCTCGAGACGATGGCAAGTGACCCCAAGGTCCATGAAATGTTCATGGTAGTGGCTAAGTCTCACTTAGCCACAGTGACGAAGGACCTTTATAGCTTCGTCAAGGCAAGGAGAGCTTGCAGGGAGTTCGTGTTCACCGGGGCTTCGGTGAGACACGAGCCAAGGAAGTTAATCTCCTCCAACATTTGGGGAAAAGACCTTTTCCCTACCGATGTGGTCAAAGAGGTTGTTGATAAGGCCGCCGTGGAGAATAGAAATCTTCTCCAGAAGTGGGGCCTGGCTATCAAAAGAAAATCTTCCCCGGATGAGGGTCCTCAACCAAAGAGGAAGAATATGAAGACTAGGCTACCATCTCGGCCAGCCAAGCCTTATAGACAGCAACAGCAACTGCAATTGCCTTGGCCTCCAGTGCCCCAGATGGTGGCACAAACCCCGACTGCCTTTCAGTGGGTACCCCAGGCGGTGCCAGGTCAGTCAACCACATTCGCCCCAACGTTCGAAGGACAGTCTTCTTCCTTTCGTGCAAAACCTAGAGGAGCAGCCAGAGGCTCGTCTAGGCGCCCCTCAAGGGGAAGGGGATTCAGAGGTGGTCGTGGTCAGGGAGGCAAGACCTCAGGACGGCAGTCCAAGTGAAATGATACCGGTAGGAGGGAGACTGATGAAATTTTGGGATCGCTGGACCTTCGATCCCTGGGCCCAAAGCCTACTCAAGAATGGACTGGGTTGGAGCTGGTACAGCACTCCACCCCCATGCCTTCGGTTTTTCCAACACTCCACCCCCATTTTGGAGGAGTACGTTCAAGAACTGTTGGAGAAAAATGTGATCCGAAAGGTGAAGTCCATCAAATTCCAAGGGAGGCTGTTTTGTGTTCCCAAGAAAGACTCGGAAAAGCTCAGAGTCATTCTGGACTTGTCACCACTCAACAAGTTCATAGTGAATTGCAAATTCAAGATGCTAACACTGCAACACATAAGGACCTTACTGCCCAAGAGGGCATACTCAGTCTCTATAGACTTGTCAGACGCCTATTGGCACATTCCAATCAGCCGTCGACTCTCCCCCTACCTAGGGTTCAGGCTACAACGGAAACTGTACGCCTTCAGAGCCATGCCATTCGGGCTAAACATAGCCCCAAGGATTTTCACGAAGCTTGCGAGCGCAGCTCTCAAACAATTACGCCTAAAGGGAATTCAGGTAGTAGCCTACCTGGACGACTGGCTGGTGTGGGCAGCATCCGAGACCGAATGCTTGCAAGCTTCCAGTCAGGTGATCCAGTTCCTAGAGTACCTAGGCTTCAAGATCAACAAGAAAAAGTCTCGACTTTCTCCATCCCAAAAGTTCCAGTGGCTGGGAATCCACTGGGACCTTTTGTCACACAGTTTCTCCATCCCAATGAAGAAAAGGAAGGAGATAGCGGGCTCTGTCAAGAGACTTCTAGATTCCGAAAGGATATCAAGACGCGAACAGGAGAGGGTACTAGGCTCTCTCCAGTTTGCTTCAGTGACAGACCCAGTGCTAAGAGCACAGCTAAAGGATGCAACCGGAGTTTGGAGAAGGTATGCATCAAACGCGCGAAGAGACCTGAGAAGACCAGTGCCGCCTCGGCTACGTACTCTTCTCAGACCTTGGTCCCAAGCCAGACATCTAAAGAAGTCTGTTCTTCTTCAGCCACCTCCCCCGTCGTTGACGATTCACTCAGACGCCTCAAAGGAGGGATGGGGAGGTCACTCTCATCGGAAAAAAGTCCAGGGGACTTGGTCCAAGCTATTCAGGACCTTTCATATAAACTTTCTAGAAGCTATGGCAGTGCTCCTTACCTTAAAGAAAGTCTCCCCGCGTCACTCGATCCACATAAGATTGGTGACAGACAGCGAGGTGGTTGTGAGATGCTTGAATCGACAAGGGTCGAGGTCACCACCTCTCAACCAAGTGATGTTAGCCATTTTCCGATTGGCGGAAAAGAAGAAGTGGTACCTGTCGGCAGTTCACCTTCAAGGAGTCCGCAATGTGACAGCGGACGCTCTATCCAGGTTCACACCGATAGAGTCGGAATGGTCCTTAGACGCAGGATCATTTTCCTTCATTCTGAATCAAGTCCCAGAACTGCAAATAGACCTCTTTGCGACGAAAGACAACAAGAAGTTGCCCCTGTACGTGTCCCCGTACGAGGACCCCTTAGCGGAAGCAGTGGACGCAATGTCCCTCGACTGGAACAGATGGTCCAGGATTTATCTGTTCCCTCCTCACAACCTTCTGTTGAGGGTCCTCAACAAACTGAGATCCTTCAAGGGGGTAGCGGCAATAGTGGCCCACAAGTGGGCGAACAGCATGTGGTTCCCCTTGGCGTTGGAACTACAGATGAAGTTCGTGCCGCTACCACATCCAGTTCTGACCCAGCGAGTCCAGAAGTCGACTGTCTGCGCTTCATTACAGAAAACCCAGACCCTGCAGCTCATGATTTTCTCGCCCTAGCGGTGAGAAAGCGCTTCGGGATTTCGAAAGCCAGCATAGACTTCCTAGAGGAATACAAGTGCAAATCGACTAAAAGGCAATATGAGTCATCTTGGAGAAAATGGGTGGCCTTTGTAAAGGCAAAGAATCCGCAGGAGATCTCAACAGATTTCTGCTTATCTTTCTTCATCCACCTCCATGGCCAAGGATTGGCAGCTAACACGATTTCAGTGTGTAAATCGGCTTTGATGAGACCCATTTTATTTGCCTTCCAGATCGACCTAGGTAACGAGATCTTTAATAAAGTTCCGAAAGCCTGCGCTAGGCTCAGACCTTCAGCACCTCCAAAGCCCATCTCATGGTCTTTAGACAAAGTTCTTCATTTCGCCTCCTTGTTGAGCAATGAAGAATGTGCGTTAAAGGATTTGACGCAAAAAGTTATTTTCCTATTTGCACTCGCGTCCGGGGCCAGGGTTAGTGAGATCGTAGCCCTCTCGAGAGAGGCAGGTCGTGTTCAGTTCCTGGATGGGGGGAGCTGAACCTGTTTCCGGATCCTACGTTTCTCGCCAAGAATGAGTTACCCACCAACAGGTGGGGTCCCTGGAGAATCTGTCCTCTGAAAGAAGATGCATCTCTATGTCCAGTAGAATGCCTAAAGGTCTATCTTCGTAGAACTTCAGACTTCAAGGGTAGTCAACTATTCAGGGGAGAAACATCAGGCTCAAATTTATCTCTGAATCAACTCAGAGCGAAAATGACATATTTTATTCGCAGAGCGGATCCTGACAGTACACCCGCAGGTCACGATCCGAGGAAAGTTGCCTCATCCCTAAATTTCTTTAATTGTATGGATTTTGAACATCTCCGTTCATACACGGGCTGGAAGTCTTCCAGGGTGTTCTTTCACCACTATGCGAAGCAAGTAGAGGAACTTAAGAGATCTGTGGTAGCAGTGGGTCGTGTAGTTAACCCTACTGTTTAACTCTGCAAGGAACAGTGGTCTTAATTGGGACGATTAAGTCCAGGGTGAGTGTGTAGGTACATACTGTACTACAAACTAAATGAGGGCACCAAGTGCCCATATAGACTGTTCCTTCCTTCAAAGGTGAACCTTGCATAAGTTCAGACATGTGTGCCAAGCGTTTCTAACGGTAATGTGATTGATTTGTAATATAGATTTTTTATGACTTGATACCTTGGTATCTCATTAAAGTGGTGTTTAATGGTTTTTCTTTCAGATAAACAAGTTCTGTTTACTATCATACTTATGCTTAAAGTTTTGGGTTACCCTCTTTTATATAAATATATATATTTGTTGTTAACCTGTCTGTTTATTATCTGTCAATAAACTTGTTCTTGAGAACCTTGCGTCTCTTTCACCTGTGTCAATTTATTGGTATAATTGAGCATTTTAATTCTATGTATCTTATCTGGGATAATTCTGATAGAATTGTTCTGTTTTGCAAGCTATGTTGCATTGGTTTATGTAAGTCCCCTAATGGGAGGACTCCGTCCCATAAAGGGACGAGGGCGGTTTTATTAGTTTCTTCCTATGCGGATATAAACCTTTGTCCAATACAAGTATTGTGCGGATGACTGGTCAATATATTGACGCAGTGGTTCTATACAAACTATGCTTTACTTAATATAGGGCGAGACCACTATATTAGCTTGCCTGGTATTCATACATAGATATATGTACTCTTCGAGACTTTCCAGAGTCTAGTAGGACTCTTCCCTGTAGGGGGCAGGAAGCTCTAACATAGTTTATAGTTAGTTGAAAAGATGTATAACGGTAACATCTTAGGTCTCTAGGTCTAGTCGACCGGGAATAAATATCTCCGGGGAGTACGGCACGTTCTGAGAATCCACAGATACAGTAATGCTCTGGTACACTTCCATCAGGACGACATGGCTTGAGCCCAAAAAACGGATTTTGAGCGAAGCGAAAAATCTATTTTTGGGTGAGATAGCCATGTCGTCCTGATGGACCCGCCCTTGCCTTTCTAAGAAAGGGCTGTAGGACCCCTCCCTACATACAGTATCTGTAGCACCTCGTGTACGCTACAAGGAATACAGATGGCGCCAGGATTGGCGCCAGGCACGCATACGAATCGGGGGATAGGGAAGCCTTGGGAGCGGCTCCCCTTTTTCTTTCCCGAATTCGTATCTCGTCAATCTCCCTCCTACGAGACGAATCTCTGTTCAGGTCGTAGATTGCCATGTGACGTGTCTAGAATACGTCCTCTGATATGTCGCGATATCCCTTTCACGAGGGATACTCGCTCCAGGAGTTAGAATTCTGGTACCTAAAGGTAAATTCTCTGGGAATATCGCCGTAGTTGTAATATACCCTAGGAAGCTACCCTATAGGAACTTCCATCAGGACGACATGGCTATCTCACCCAAAAATAGATTTTTCGCTTCGCTCAAAATCCGTTATATATATATATATATATATATATATATATATATATATATATATATATATATATATATATATACATGTATATTCATACACATATTCATACA
>NC_090744.1:126294271-126300911 GCF_036898095.1 Palaemon carinicauda | reverse complement strand
CTCTCTCTCTCTCTCTCTCTCTCTCTCTCTCTCTCTCTCTCTCCGGTCGTGATATGAGTTGCGTGATATGCGATGTTAACAAGGGATTAATATGATATCACTGTAATAGTTTTTGTAGCAATGATTGCTCTTAATTCATATGAATATTGATATATATGTATATATATATATATATATATGTGTGTGTGTGTATATATATATATATATATATATATATATATACACACTCAAGAGTACGTGTCCCGTCAAAAATGACAGCTAAATATTTAATATGCACACACATGCATTCATCCGCCCCTCTCACCATGTAGTCCAGTCAAATTAGGAAATAAAAATGAAAAAATTCATAACAAGCTGAAAGTTGGTGAATGTTTTCTACAGACAATTAGAAATAACATATCAAAAGTCCCCATCCGTCCACCCTGAGCTTCGTCCGCCATCTTGGAAAATGGCCGCCAAATTTCAGTTTTTCGCTATTTCCATAGAAACCATTGATCTTAGGAAAATAACTGCCCCATACATTATTGTTCCCCATAATATTTTCTACAAAAGATGTTCAATGCATATTTTTGCTATGAATGATAGTTTTAATGATATTCTCGGTTTTGTAACCATATTAAATTGTGTGAGCATGCCCATGTGAATTTATTCACTTGCTTTTGATCTGATACTTGGCTATTTTTTTTTTTTTTTTTTTTTTTTGGCACTATAGTATTTTCTAAATGGTTATCATTTTTGTTTTGTTTTCATTTCAGAATATACTTTAAAAATGGAAGGAACCACAGATCAAAGTGAATTATGTGTACTTTGCGAAGAACGCTTAATAGAAAGTGAAAAAGTTTGTGTTAAGAAAGGTTTGTCGACACTTGTTGAAGCAAGTAAGAAAAGAGGAGATGATAAGTGGCAAAAGTGGGTTAATTTATCAACTATTCAAGTACACATAAAATGCAGAAAAGACTATACTAGAGAAAAGAGTATAAAAGCAGCTTATAAAAAAGATACAACTGACCAGGAGGAAACAGGGTCACCCATTAAACAGAAAATTAGATCAAAAGAAACTGTGTTTGATTTCAAGAAAAAGTGTATATTTTGTTTTCAAGAGTGCTGTGAAAAAGAGGAAAAGAAAAAACCTCTCCATAGACGGCAAGTAGTTAGTAGAGTAATGACCTTAGACTTTGGAAAAAATGTGCTGGATAAATGCATCAATCGTAATGATGACTGGGGCAAAAAAGTAAAAGCAATTATAGTTGGTGTTCATTGTTTGGTTGCAGAAGAAGCAAGATACCATAGGTCATGTAGCTCCAAGTTTTTTTCGAAGCAACACTTAAATCCGTCCGGTAAACGTGGACGACCCGATGATGAAGATATAGAAACTGGCTTAGAGAAAGTTTGTTCATATATGGAAGACAGTGATGACTGTCAATTTACTTTGCAGGAATTGTTAGATGTGATGCATCAGAACCAATCTTGCAGGACAAGTGGAAGCTATCTGAAAACCAAATTACAAGAAAAGTATGGAAATGATGTTATCATAATTACCCTCCAAAGAAAGATTCCCATTGTATGTTTCCGCAAATCAGGAGATAAATTGCTATGTAATTCTTGGTATAATGAAAAACTCCATAGTGAGCAAGAAGAGCGAATGAGGATTGTTAGAACTGCAGCGGCTATTATTAAAGAGGACATCAAGTCAAAGGTGTACGACTCCAGCAACTATCCTTCTCCTGAGGGACTCTTTAATAATGTTGAAAACAACATACCTGATTCTCTTCAAGTTTTATTACATGAAATAATTGAAAAAGGAGGAAAGGGAGATACAGACAACAAACACAGGGTATGCTCTGCTATAGCTCATTCAATCCTACAAGCAGTTCGTCCAAGAACATTTGTCTCTCCGATCCTACTCGGAGTAGCTGTTTACGTACACAGGAAATTTGGATCAAGACTCCTGGTACATATTTTACATAAACTGGGATTCTCTACTGGATATAATGAAGCACAACTCTTTGAAGCATCTTGTATGAAAACTACCCCTCCTAATATTTTGCCTGATAGTTTCATGCAGTTTGTTTTTGATAATGCAGATTTTGATGTACACACAATAGATGGGTTTCACACATTTCACTGCATGGGAGGCATTGAATGTGTAACACCAGCAGGCTCAATGATCAAACCAGAAGTGATTGAAAGACTGAAAAAAATGCCATCTGCTAGAGAAATTTCTTCGTGTTCATCTATAACAGTGAAACCCTTCACAAGTTATAGTGAAAGTGGACTGAAAAGGATTGAAATTGAGGATTTAAAGAAACTTACATCAAATCCTAGTGAAAAAATTACAACGTCATCTTGTCATTTGCTATGGTTGAGTGGGAAGTGGATGAAATTTAAGGATATTCCACACTGGAATGGATTTATGGATGCTATCAATAATAGCGAGGACTTTGATACGACGTCCATTCGCTTCTTGCCTTTCCTTGATTTAAAGGCTACCTCTTCTGATGCAATAAACAGTGTGTTACATTTTGCATCTGATTCATGTAGGAAAGCGAGTAAGAATGTGACATGTGTTACTTTTGACCAGCCATTATATTGGAAGGCAAGAGAGATTGTGTCCTCTACTGAAAACAGTTTGAATTTAGGTAATGTTTTCGTGCGACTAGGTGGTTTTCATCTTTTAATGTCATTTATTGGTTCTATTGGGTACATCATGGCCGGTAGTGGATTAAAAGAAGTGTGGGAGACAGTTTATGCACCTAAATCTACAGACAAAATGATGACAGGACACAGCTTTGCCAGAGCCCTTTGAGCACATCTGTTAACATATGCTGCATTGGGCCAGCTTCTTTTAGAGGGTGCAACCATTTCTGATGAGGATAAACAAGAGGTTCAGTCCATGCTTCAGCAGTATGATAACAAAACATTTACTGCAACATCAGTAAAGGAATCGGCTATCATAAATAGCATTGTAAAGAAATTTAACACTCATTTGCAAGAAGTTACCTTAAGGGGCAAAACAGCAATGCTTTGGATACAATATTTCCAGATGGTGACTGTGATGCTACACTATATAGAGGCTGAAAGACTAGGAAATTGGGAATTACACCTACTGTGTGTTCAAGAGTTTATACCTTACTTTCATGCAGCTGGTCACTTAGCTTATGCAAAATCGTGCCACCTATACTTGCAAGATATGCATGATTTACACCAGCATATGCCTGATGAAGATTTTGTCAAGTTTACAAAGAAAGGATTTTTTACAATCAGGCGCTCAAACAAGAATTGGGCTGGTCTATGGTCAGATCTTACTGTTGAACAAACGCTAATGAGGACCATGAAGACCTCAGGAGGGCTGACACATGGGCGAGGGATAACCGATAGTGTATTGAGTCGGTGGATTCTTGGCATGCCAGATACATGTGAAATGTGCACCAAAGTTGAGGAGTTTTGTGGATTGAGAAGTTCGTATAGTGAACAGCACATTGAACTACGACCTTCAAGGATTGTGAGAGATAATGAAGATACAGATAAGATTTTGCAATGGTTTCTGTCTTATCCACCCTTTTCAGACAATAAGGAGATTATGTCACTTGCAACTGGGATAACTGGTGATAATAAAATAAACTGCTACAAAAGCTATGAAATTGGATTGGAGTCTATGAATGCCATAACTGGACAAGCTTTCGGTGAGGTGAAATTGAAGCGCAAGAACCGTGTGTTACCTCTGGCAACAATAAACTCAAGTGTCACAATACGAGAAGATATTGTTCCTGTTGATACAACTCTTCTGTTTCAAAGAATAATACATTCATTAGATACTAGTACTGCTGATCTGCAAGATTATTTTCAGTACGAGCTTGCCCCAATGCCACCTGCATTATTTACTGAACAGGGCATGAGAAAGACCAACAAAGCTGCAATGTATAGTGTGTTCAATGATAAGAGTACTAGTACATTTCAGTATCTGGATGAAGCAGTTTTCATTGTAGATGGAGGTTTTCTACTTCATCGTGTTGTATGGCCATCACACATTCAAGGAATCACTTATGATGAGGTCTATGAGGCATACATCTCATACATCAAACAGTATTACCACACAAAGGCAGTCATTGTGTTTGATGGTTACAGTGACTCAAAATCTAGTACAAAGTATGCAGAGAGACAACGCAGATCACGCACATTGCAAACTACTGATACGATTTTTTACCCCAACACCAAAGTATGCATTAGTCAAGAAAAAATCCTATCAAATGAGCATAACAAATCGCGATTTATCAGCCAGTTGTCCAGAAAACTAGCTGAAAATGGTATCTTGGTGAAACAAGCACCTGATGATGCAGATTTATTAATTATACAGACAGCTATACAAGAGTGTTTGAACTCTGAGAACTCCATAGCTGTTGTTGGAGAAGATATTGACCTTCTTATACTTCTGACTGCACTGACACCAGAAAGCAGAAATATTACTTTCTTGAAACCTGGTCGTGGAAAAGTGCCTGCCCGACACTACAATTCTTCTGATCTACAAGCTTCACTTGGTTCACTAAAGGATTACATTCTTTTCATTCATGCTGCCAGTGGGTGTGACACAGTTTCGTCTCTCTTCGGACAAGGGAAGCTTAAACTTTTCAGACTTTTACGGAACAAAGAAAGACTAAGAAAGCATGTAGATGTATTTAATAGCAAGACATCAACACAAAAATCAGTGGCTGATGCAGGAGAGAAGTTACTTATTGCCCTATATGGAGGTCCTGATGAAGAATTTGAGCTAAATTCATTTCGATTGAAGTGCTTTAGGAGAGCAACAGTACGTTGTAAAAGGCAAGTAAAACTTGAAAGACTTCCCCCAACAGCAGAAGCATCAAAACAACATTTTCTTCGTGTGTACCATCAGGTTCAACTATGGCAGAGCAATCCACTACCCCCTGAGCAGTGGGGATGGATAAAAGGCACTGATGGCTTGGTTCCTGTCACCACAGAATTACCACCCGCACCTGAGAAGTTGCTACATTTGATATCGTGCGCATGCACAAAGAACTGTGTACGGAACTGCAGCTGTGTAAAAGGGGGTCTAAAATGTTCCATCGTATGTGTATGTTGTCGAGGGGTTTCTTGCTCAAACTCTATAATCCAATCCGAGGAAGAACTAATGGATGAACTGGAGACTCCCTCACGTGATACTGATGAAAGTGACAATGAAGATCATGAAGAATCTGTTGAACCAGAAGAAATATGTCATGCAAACCAACAGGAAATTAGCTCTGAAGAACCAGTCAATAATTCAGGTACGGCAAAATCAAGTGTTTTACCATTTACTTCTACTTCAGTGGAGCCGCTAGAGCGTCCAAGGAAATCGTTAAGATCACAGATTTAGTGTAAGAAATTGTATATGTGACAAGGAGAGTATCAAGATTGTTGTGGATTAGGCCTAAAGGGGAAACCGCATTAAAAAGAAACGCGCCTACGTACTTTACCTCATGGGTGGTGTGGAAAAAAGTACGAATTTAAAATATTGTGCTCGCAAAAACTTGATATAGCTTGCAAACTATCACTTGTAGAGTACATATGCATGAAACCTCTTTTGTAGAGAATTTGGTGAGCTTTAATAATGTACTGAATAGTCATTTTCGTCAGACTAACCGTTTTCATGAAAAAAGCAAAAAAAAGAAATTTGGCGGCCATTTTCCAAGATGGCGGACAAAGCTCAAGGTGGATCAATGGGGACTTTTGATATGTTATTTCTAAGTGTCTAAAGAAGTCATGTGCAAAATTTTAGCTTGTTATGATTTTTTTCATTTATTTCACTAAAATATGACTAAAATGACTGGACTAATGGCTATTCCCTCAATCTACTACTGCGTTGTATTTAGGTTTATTAGTCACATAAATGTCTTTTTTACTTTAAATAAATCATTTATATATTTTTTTTTTATAAATCGCATCTGATATATTTTACCAATGTTTCCCAATTTTCATAACTGATTAATTCTTATAAAATATTCACTCCATAGAAATAGAAAACCCCCGTAATAAGTGTAATGTAATCTTAAATTGTAATAACTGTAATGTAATCTTACATTGTAATAACTGTAATATAATCTTAAATTGTAATAACTGTAATGTAATCTTAAATTGTGTTGTTGTAACAGGGGTGATTGTAATCAAGGGAGTGTGAAATTATGATTATCTCTCTCTCTCTCTCTCTCTCTCTCTCTCTCTCTCTCTCTCTCTCTCTCTCTCATACACACACAGGAACATTGGAAATGTGCCTTCTCCTTCTTCTTCTTCTTCTTCTTCTCCTCTCTCTCTCTCTCTCTCTCTCTCTCTCTCTCTCTCTCTCTCTCTCTCTCTCTCTCTCTCTCTCCCTTTTTTATTGGATGATGTTAACAAGCCTTTGTATTACTAAACAAGCATTCATGTATTCATCTCTGAATGTATATTTATATGCACATCATATACGAGTATTTCACATGCATGTTGCAAAAGTACATGCTCTGAATTGAAAGAATTGTTGTGCCACGCCAAATGTATGTTCCCTTCCTTTGCAGATGCCACAGTAATACATCGTTATGTTGCATGTCAAACTCCTGCACAGAATAAATATTGCCAGAATCTGGTTTGCATAAATATATATTCAGTGACT
>NC_090744.1:126266771-126274271 GCF_036898095.1 Palaemon carinicauda | reverse complement strand
GATTAATAGGATTAATCTTTGATACAAGAGCCGTAGCCTACCAGAGGTGTCCTGGACACTGTCGCTCGCTAGGTATAAATTAGTTAGTCAGAGCGACATTCCTGGTTGTTTTGCTTTAATAAATTTTAGCTATTTAGCATTACATAGGATTTCCTTTCGTGCTTAGTATTATTTGGCGAAGTATTCGCCATTCTGGCCTACGCTAGGCCATGTAGCCTAGTCGTTTGGTCCTAGTACTTCATGCATGATTATGGTTTTTCCGAGTGTAATTAAAATTTTATTGAAGCTTTAGGCTATATTTTATACATGTTAGACTGTGTGGAATATTTCCAAGATAGTATACGAGTGAGTTTCGGTGATTTAGGTAATCGATTCTCTTGGTGCCTAGGCTAGTTGCTTATGGAGCCTTAGTATACTTTATCATACTCCCCGGTTGCTTTCTTTTCTTCGGAGAAGGTATGCAATCCCTTTCCCTCTGTTTAAGCCTTGGGCTTATCCCTAAGTGGTTTTTTTCCGAATTTATTTTCGATAAAACTATACTGGGGTGTTACTGTACCTTCCTGTTCCTGTAGTATGGTTCAAGAGGGACAGAACAACAGAGTTTTTTAGTCTGAGTCTGTGTTGTCTGGCTTGGGGCTGAGTTCCCCTCGCTGACCTGACACAGACAAAGGGAGCTTAGCTCCCTTAGGTCACTACCGAAGGTTTCTGTGGATATGATTCCTTCTTTTGTGATCTACCAGACTAG
The DNA here is from genome assembly GCF_036898095.1 of Palaemon carinicauda. NCBI lineage: Eukaryota > Metazoa > Arthropoda > Malacostraca > Decapoda > Palaemonidae > Palaemon > Palaemon carinicauda. The sequence goes on along the minus strand of NC_090744.1, from coordinate 126,273,526 downwards.
TCCTTGTTGCTGTTCTCGGGGGAGGATAAGTTCTTTCCCTGGGAGTAGCAACGCCTTCCTTGCTTTGGTGCTCTGGGAGCTGGCAAGTATTGCTGGCCTTCCCCCTTAGATCTCCCTTAGGCTAAGATAAGTTTCTTGGCTGCGGGTGATCTGTCACTAAAGCAAGGTTGGCAGGACCCTCTTGTCCCTTCCCCCTCTTTCTCCGTAATGGCCGAGCCATTACTGTACTGTACGTCGTTCTACATCTGGACCTAGTATAGGTTAGGATGTGGAATTGACTCAGCCCCTTGCCGGCCGGCAGAGCTGCTGGCCGGCAAGGGTCTTATGTTTTCGAGTGCTGCCCGGACCTCTCTTGGTCCCTCATCCATGCCTGCCTGTAGAGTCAGACGGCATTGGTCAGGAAGCCTGAATTAGTTTCTCCCCTTCCTTATATGCACTCTTTCGGTTGCCGGGCTTGGAGGTTGTGTACACTCTTATCCCGGCATCCATTCTATTTTTCTTCTAGTGCTGTACCTGACCCGGCTGCCGGCCTATGAGGCCGGCAGCCGGGCAGGTTTAGTCCTCTGGTTCTTTTGCTGCCGGCTGGCATCGGTCTTGTACCTTTGCCGGCCGGCTTATGTCAGCCCTTGTCTGCCGGTCACCAAGAGTGTGGCCGGCAGCTGGGTACTACCTTGTGTAGTTGCTGGCTGGCAGCCATTGCCGGCCAACATTGGCTGTTACCGGCCGGCAGTTGCTGCCGACCGGCACATGCATTTAAACCAGAGTGCTGCCGCCTTATAGCTGTTAAGTAGTATACTTTAAAGCTAGTTGTGGTGTGTGCCGGCCGGCAAAGGCAGGCCGGCACACATCCCCCTATACTGTACTAGTATTCTTCAGTATAACATATACAGTAAGAAGAAAACTATGGTAAGGGTTTTGGTACAGCACTGTGTCTTCTAACACTATTGTGTTTTCTTGCACATCCCTTTGCTGTTGCCCTACAGATAGAAAGCTGAGTTCTTTCCTGTCTATTATCCAGGATTTTAAAATCATTGCTTAGGTGTGAGCTCCACCTGTTTCCTCTGGAAACCTTGCATTGGTTACTCTAGAAGAGATAAACCATTTTGATTTTATTATCTGGAAGGCTGCAACAATGGGTTGTGAGGGAAACACAAGTGTGTGTCTTTCCTTTCTGAATTGTTATGCTATACTATGCATATCCAGTGATACATAGTTCACTTGATACTCATGGAAATTTCTTCTCTTTACAGAAGGACACTCCGAGGTGGGGAAGTGCTTTCTGCAACGTCAGCAGCAAGAACCTCTGCGGACATGAGTTTTGTAGGAGACACGCAGCATACGCTGTCTCCAAGGATGATCTCCGGTATTGGGACCCTCAGGTATGTACTGTGCGCACTAACCTGATTACTGAGACCTTTAATTCCCCTAGGACAGAGGAATCAAGGGATATAGCTAGGAAGAAGCTTCGTACCTGTGTAAGGGGCTTCCAAAAGAACACTTCTGGCCCTTATCTTCCAAGTGAGAAGATGAGGGCGTATATTTTCCCTAAGGCATCAGCTGATGCAGTGATTCCCCAGCCTCAAGAGGAGATCCCCTAAGTTCAGATCCAGGTGGATGCTGAAGTCGCGGTTGCGATGCAAGACATCCAGTTAGATGACAGGATGTCTGATGTGGACGGGTGTCCGGAGGAAGACCTCCTGGCAGAAGCCCAGGATGAAGTTCAAGCCCCAGTCGTTGTAGAGGTAGACGTCGTCGAGGTGTCGGCTACTCCGGCTCAGATTCCGGAGCCTATTCCCTCTACATCGCCCGGTCTCCCAGTAGAGCTGGGACAGGCCCTCTCTTCTATTGTTGGAATGATCCAACAAATGCAGAAGGAGAATCAGGAGAAGGCGGCTGCAATGGAACTGCGAATGCAGTGCCTTGCAGAATCACATGGGCCCCAGAAAAAGTTCAATGTGAAAGACCTTCCCTTGTGCTCAGATGCTAACCCATGGAGGTATGCTGAGCACATGCCGATGACGACTGGAAAGATCGTCATCTCGGATAAGCTGGGCTCAGTTCCCCTGGAGGAGGTGGAATTCTGGCCCAGCAAGGCATCATATCCGGACTGTTATGTCCGGCTGAGGAAGGAACCAGCTTCAAAGGAGGAGACAGAGCCGAAGGAGGTCATAGTGATGGACCATGCTAAGGCTCAAGCTCTACTTTCATCCGCGATGAAAGAGAGAGGCTTCTCTAACTCAAAGGTAGCCGCATTGAATAGGAAGCTCCCTTCCTTTGTGTTCTCGCCTACTTGAGCCTTCCCCTTTTTACAGAAAGGGTTTCTGGCTGTACTAAAAGCAGTCGAGGCCGGCAAGTCTTGCCCCTCCCTAGAGGAGTGTAAACCCTTGTCGCTGGCCCTGCCTATGGACCACAAAGACTGGAAGGACGTCCATCTTACGTTCTCAGTTGGAAAGTTGGAGGCTGATATTGCCGGACGTCAGTTCGGCAAGGACCTCCCTAAGCTGTCTGACTTTCTTTTGCGAAGTGAGTTCGATACAAAAGAAAGACTGACTGCTTCAATGTCTCTTCAGACTACTCTCGAGACGATGGAAAGTGACCCCAAGGTCCATGAAATGTTCATGGTAGTGGCCAAGTCTCATCTGGCCACAGTGACGAAGGACCTTTATGGCTTCGTCAAGGCAAGGAGAGCTTGTAGGGAGTTCGTGTTTACCTCGGCTACGGTGAGGCACGAGCCAAAGAAACTAATCTCCTCCAACATTTGGGGAAAAGACTTTTTCCCTACCGACTTGGTCAAAGAAGTTGTTGATAAGGCCGCCTTGGAGAATAGAAACCTTCTCCAGAAGTGGGGCCTGGCTATCAAAAGAAAGTCTTCCCCGGATGAGGGTCCTCAACCAAAGAGGAAGACTATGAGGACTAGGCTACCGTCTCGGCCAGCCAAGCCTCTTAGACAGCAACAGCAACTGCAATTGCCATTGCCCCCAGTGCCCCAGATCGTGGCACAAACCCCGACCACTTTTCAGTGGGTACCCCAGGCCGTGTCGACACAGTCCACGGCATTCACCCCAGCGTTCGAAGGGCAGTCTACTTCCTTTCGAGCAAAGCCTAGAGGAGCAGCCAGAGGCTCGTCTAGACGCCCCTCAAGGGGAAGGGGATTCAGGGGTGGTCGTGGTCAGGAAGGCAAGACCTCAGGACGGCAGTCCAAGTGAGGTGATACCGGTAGGAGGGAGACTTCTGAAATTTCGGGATCGGTGGACCTTCGATCCCTGGGCCCACAGCCTACTCAAGAATGGACTGGGCGGGAGCTGGTACAGCACTCCACCCCCGTGCCTTCGGTTTTTCCAACACTCCACCCCCGTTATGGAGGAGTACGTTCAAGAACTGTTGGAGAAAAAAGGTGATCCGAAGGGTGAAGCCCATCAATTTCTAAGGGAGGCTGTTTTGTGTTCCCAAGAAAGACTCGGAAAAGCTCAGAGTCATTCTGGACTTGTCGCCACTCAACAAGTTCATAGTGAATTGCAAATTCAAAATGCTAACACTGCAACACATAAGGACCTTACTGCCCAAGAGGGCATATTCCGTCTCTATAGACTTGTCAGACGCCTATTGGCACATTCCAATTAGCCATCGACTCTCCCCCTACCTAGGGTTCAGGCTACAACGAAGACTATACGCCTTCGGAGCCATGCCATTCGGGCTAAACATAGCCCCAAGGATTTTTACGAAGCTTGCGAGCGTAGCTCTCAAACAATTACGCCTAAAGGGAATTCAGGTAGTAGCCTACCTGGACGACTGGTTGGTGTGGGCAGCATCCGAGACAGAATGCTTGCAAGCTTCCAGTCAAGTGATCCAGTTCCTAGAGTACCTAGGCTTCAAGATCAACAGAAAAAGTCTCGACTTTCTCCATCTCAAAAGTTCCAGTGGCTGGGAATCCACTGGGACCTTTTGTCACACCGTTTCTCCACCCCGGCGAAGAAAAGGAAGGAGATAGCGGGTTCTGTCAAGAGACTTCTAGATTCCGAAAGGATATCAAGACGCGAGCAGGAGAGGGTACTGCGCTCTCTCCAGTTTGCTTCGGTGACAGACCCAGTGCTAAGAGCACAGCTAAAGGATGCAATCGGAGTTTGGAGAAGTTATGCATCAAACGCGCGAAGAGATCTGAGAAGACCAGCCGCTTCGGCTAAGTACTCTTCTCAGGCCTTGGTCCCAAGCCAGACATCTAAAGAAGTCGGTTCTTCTTCAGCCACCTCCCCCGTCGGTGACGATTCACTCAGACGCCTCAAAGGAGGGATGGGGAGGTCACTCTCATCGGAAAAAAGTCCAGGGGACTTGGTCCAAGCTATTCAAGACCTTTCACATAAAACTTTCTAGAAGCTAGGGCAGTGCTCCTTACCTTAAAGAAAGTCTCCCCGCGTCACTCGATCCACATAAGGTTGGTGATAGACAGCGAGGTAGTTGTGAGATACTTGAATCGACAAGGATCGAGGTCACCACCTCTCAACCAGGTGATGTTGGCCATCTTCCGATTGGAGGAAAAGAAGAAGTGGTACCTGTCGGCAGTTCACCTTCAAGGAGTCCGCAATGTGACAGCGGACGCTCTATCCAGGTTCACACCGATAGAGTCGGAATGGTCCTTAGACGCAGGATCATTCTCCTTCATTCTGAATCAGTCTCAGAACTGCAGATAGACCTCTTTGCGACGAAAGATAACAAGAAGTTGTCCCTGTACGTGCCCCGTACGAGGACCCCTTAGCGGAAGCAGTGGACGCGATGTCCCTCGACTGGAACAGATGGTCCAAGATTTATCTGTTCCCTCCTCACAACCTTCTGTTGAGGGTCCTCAACAAACTGAGATCCTTCAAGGGGTAGCGGCAATAGTGGCCCACAAGTGGCCGAACAGCGTGTGGTTCCTCCTGGCATTGGAACTGTAGCTGAAGTTTGTACCACTACCAGATCCAGTTCTGACCCAGCGAGTCCAGAAGTCAACTGTCTGCGCTTCATTACAGAAAACCCGGACCCTGCAGCTCATGATTTTCTCTCCCTAGCAGTGAGAAAGCGTTTCGGGATTTCGAAAGCCAGTATAGATTTCCTTGAGGAATATAAGTGCAAATCTACTAGAAGGCAATATGAGTCATCTTGGAGAAAATGGGTGGCCTTTTGTCAAGGCGAAGAATCCGCAGGAGATCTTGATAGATTTCTGCTTATCTTTCTTCTCCACCTCCATGGTCAAGGATTGGCAGCGAACACGATTTCAGCGTGTAAGTCTGCTTTGACAAGACCCATTCTATATGCCTTCCAGGTCGACCTAGGTAACGAGATCTTTAATAAAGTCCCGAAAGCCTGTGCTAGGCTCAGACCTTCAGCACCTCCAAAGCCCATTTCATGGTCTTTAGACAAGTTCTTCATTTCGCTTCTCTGTTGAGCAATGAAGAGTGTGCGTTAAAGGATTTGACACAAAAAGTTATTTTCCTATTTTGCACTCGCGTCCGGGGCCAGGGTTAGTGAGATTGTAGCCTCTCGAGAGAGGCAGGTCGTGTTCAGTTCCTGGATGGGGGAGAACTGAACCTGTTTCCGGATCCTACGTTTCTCGCCAAGAATGAGTTACCCACCAACAGGTGGGGTCCCTGGAGAATCTGCCCTCTGAAAGAAGATGCATCTCTATGTCCAGTAGAATGCCTAAAGGTCTATCTTCATAGAACTTCAGACTTCAAGGGTGGTCAACTATTCAGGGGAGAAACATCAGGCTCAAATTTATCTCTGAATCAACTCAGAGCGAAAATCACATATTTTATTCGCAGAGCGGATCCTGACAATACACCCGCAGGTCACGATCCGAGGAAAGTTGCCTCATCCTTAAATTTCTTTAATTGTATGGATTTTGAACATCTCCGTTCATACACTGGCTGGAAGTCTTCCAGAGTGTTCTTTCGCCACTATGTGAAGCAAGTAGAGGAACTAAAAGAGATCTGTGGTAGCAGTGGGTCGCGGTGTTAACCCTACTGTTTAACTCTGCGAGGAACAGTGGTCTTAATTGGGACGATTAATTCCAGGGTGAGTGTGTAGTTACATACTGTACTACAAACTAAGTGAGGGCACTGTGTTGCCCATGCAGACTGTTCCATTTCCGAAGGTGAACCTAGCATAAGTGCAGACATGTGTGCCGAGCGTTTCTAACGCTAATGTCATTGATTTGTAATACAGGCTTTTATGACTTTGATACCTCGGTATCTTAAAAGTGGCATCTAATGTTTTTTTTTTCAGACAAACAAGCTCTGTTTACTATCATACTTATGCTTAAAGTTTTGGGTTATCCTCTTCTTATGTATATATATATATAATTGTGGTTAACCTGTCTATTTATTGCCTGTCAATAATCTGGTTCTTGAGAACCTTGCGTCTCCTTCACCTGTGTCAATTTATTGGTATAATTGAGCATTCATTCTATGTACCTTATCTGGGATAATTCTAATAGAATTGTTCCTTTATGCAAGCTATGTTGCATTGGTTTTCCTCCTATGCGGATATAAAACCTTTGTCCAATACAAGTATTGTGCGGAGAACTGGTCGATATTTCATATTGACGCAGTGGTTCTTTACAAACTATGCTTTACTTAATATAGGGCGAGACCACTATATTAGCTTGCCTGGTATTCATACATAGGTATATGTACTCTTCGAGACTTTTCCAGAGTCTAGTAGGACTCTTCCCTGTAGGGGGCAGGAAGCTCTAACATAGTTTATAGTTAGTTGAAAAGATG
>NC_090744.1:126256771-126259271 GCF_036898095.1 Palaemon carinicauda | reverse complement strand
GTGTGTATTGTATATACTGTACATATACATATGTTTAATACACTTAGTTTATTATTATTCCGTACAATTTCACTGTTCAGTACTTTTAAATTTCCACCAGGGGAATACGTAAGTTTTTAAATTGTATATATTGTTAAATTTAAATAATGTATTGACCATATAAACAGAATGACTTTCTTTTGAAAAATAACCTAGTCATTGACCCCATACCACAAATATCTAGTATTGTATAGAACAAATATATGATGATGAACACGAACGGGAAATGACATTTGTATAATAAACTCCTGGTTTATTATGCATGACTCTTCCCTCTTCTTATTATTGTGTTATTATTAACAGCCAACCTTCTACCCTAAATGGAGAAGCAGGATGCTGGAAGCTGAAGGGCTACAACAGAGTCATCTAGTGAGGGAAGGAATTAACTATAAAACTGTATATGAGAAGTTATAAGCATTTTATGAAATATTTTTATATCTCATTGGGCGTTGAAATAGATAAATAATTTGCATAATTGTATCATTTCATATTTATGCTTTCATTATTATTATTATTATTATTATTATTATTATTATTATTATTATTATTATTATTATTATTATTATTATTATTATTATTATAATTATTATTACTATCATTACTAGTATTATTATTATTATTATTATTATTATTATTATTATTATTATTATTATTACTATTATGATTATTACTATTATTATTATTATCAGTATTACTATCATTATTTATTATTATTATTATTATTATTAACTAAGATACAACTTTAGATTGAAAAGCAAAATGCTATAAGCTCACGGGCTCCAACAGGGAAAAATAGCCCAGTGAGGAAAGGAAATAAGGAAATAAATAATCTATATAGGAAGTAATTATCATTTTGTTAGACTTTGTAAAATAATGATAACAATAACACCCTCCAGATATATATGTAAATTCTATTCGAAATTAGTAGGAAATGGGTGACGTGGAACAATTGTGAAAGGTAAATCAAAATATGCTTATTCATCATTAGACTAAATACTGTCTGGAATCTCAAAATAAGACTTAATTTATACGTCATGTAGATGACAAAACAGTAATCAATTTCTGTCGTTTCGTTTTGAATAAAATCGAGGATTTTGTGATTTTTTTTTCTTTTTTAACCTTTAACTCACTCCATTTCAAACCTTTTAATTTTGTATAGGGTTTCGTTTTCCTCTTACATTCCATAACTCATATTTTCCCTTCCTCCCCATGCTCGACATTTTTGCCCCTCGTATAGTCCATGTTATTTTCCCTTTTCTCCTCCTTTTTATTTACTTTTATCCTCGTTTTGATTTACTTTTCCCCTATTCCTGTTATAAACATTCTTGCCCTTCTTTTGTCTTTAAACATCCGATTCTTCCATATTCTGACCTTTTCCTCTCGACTTCTTTCCTCACTCCATCTTCTGCTGGATGTTCTTATTTTCTCTCTCTTTTCATAATTTTCCTCCTGTTTCTTCGCTGTATTTTGTTTTCTTTATAGTTCCAAATCGTGTACCATTTGTACCTCCTGGGTTGTGTATGTCCACTCTCTTGGGTTAGAGTCCTTTTATTTCTCTTCCTCTTGTTTTGTTAAAGTTTTTATACTTTATATAGGAGATATTTAATTTAATGTTACTCTTCTTGAAATATTTTATTTTTTCTTAAGTCTCCTTTCCTCACTGGGCTATTTTCCCGGTTGGAGTCCCTGGGCTTATAGCATCCTGCTTTTCCAAATAGGGTTGTAGCCAGGCAAGTAATAATAATAATAATAATAATAATAATAATAATAATAATAATAATAATAAATGTTTTTCTTATTATTACACTGAATTCCACATAGTATAAACTCAGGAATGTCTGTTGGTTACTTTGTCAATTTAATTTAGGCCTTGAGAAATGTTTGATAGATTGTTAATGCCACCAAAGTTTTTATTTAATTAAAGTTTGTCTTGATTAACCCTTTGTGCGCTAGTTTTTTTTTTTTTTTGTGCAGAAATCTATTCTTTATTTGGCAACATTCTAGGAGAAATTGACTAAGTTAAAATAGTGGAGATTGTTCCTGTCGCAGAGAGAGAGAGAGAGAGAGAGAGAGAGAGAGAGAGAGAGAGAGAGAGAGAGAGATTATTTCTTCTTTTAACTATACTGTAACTACTGAATTTTATTAGCATTCTTTATACAAGATTTATAATTTGCCCTTTTGGTATTTGGCAGTCGAGCGAATTCTATTTACTATTAATGTGGTTTACGGAGAAGTGATTTAAGTATCGTTTTGTCTTAGTGAGCAGTTCATTCTTATTGCATTACAACTCCTGTCTGTATGTTAGTTTATTTATTTGTTTGTTTGTTTATGAGCAACGTTACACGCAAACTAATGTACCAATTTTGACAAAACTTGATGGGCAGGTTGGGCATGACCCAAGTAGGAATCTTTAACCTTTTGGATGAATTTCATCAAAGTACAAGTTCGCAGCAGTACTATG
>NC_090744.1:126249271-126251771 GCF_036898095.1 Palaemon carinicauda | reverse complement strand
CGTAGGAAGTGATGATAATGATGAAATGATGTGTGTAAAAATAGTTAATTCCTATTATTCATTGATATGTGAAATAAACTAAAGAAAGTGCATATTTGAATGATATGAATAACAAAATATTAACATATATGATTTATTAGATACAATTAATTCAAAGGTAACAAGGAATACATCAGACATATTGAATTAGTTTATAATTTGATTATATCGACAATAAAAAATAAAAAAGTCAACAATAAAAAATCAAAAAGTCAGATTTATTACTATTGTCTATTGTACGTAAATATAGAATATAATATTTAACATTAATTTTCTATATTTTATAGGTTTTGCTGAAATAATTCTGATAGGATTTTACTTATTTCGTATGTTCATTTTTTGTTTAAATTCATATTTCAATAATCATGGATTTTTCCATTAAAAATCAATAATTAGCTCGATGATCTAAAGTGAATACGGTTTGGTTTAATAATGTTAGATAGTTTATAAAACTGTTCTAAATGTTGCCATATAATTTAGGTGGCTAATTGCAAGTCTTTTCTCAGTTTGATTACCTCCCTAATGGGAATTGTTTGCTGTTAACACGTACCAAACTATTCTTAGATAATTATCTTGAAAATATCGTAGTCCCCGCACTTTCTTGTATTGTTTAGTTATTAGTATTTTTTCCTATATTGTGTCATCCATATCTAAAACACTTGACTTTGATCCCTTGCATCTGGAAAATGGATGTAATATCTCAGACAAAATCTCATATTATGTATACATTGTTTGTATTTTGTATAACATTTTATATTTTGTAGTATTCTACTGTGTTTTCAGGTTAAATAATTTTAGGAAAAAAAAGATTTTTTTCCCTTAATCATGATAAAGACCGAATGCCCAAATTTGCTGAAAGAATATTTCTTTTTTAGCCATAAACAAGAAAAGCCAGTATTTACGATTTGTTTTAATTATAAAATCTATACAAGCCGTGTATATCCTTTATGTTTATTGTGAATCGTTTGAGGGTCTTCCTCCCTCTGATGACAGATTTAATCTTATAACTTATATGGTTGGTTAATTTTTTTTTTTTTTTTTTTTACATATTAGTTCCGATGGATGACAACCTTACCTTTGTACTTACTGTACAGTAGTATAATATGAAATTGTGTCCAGAAACAAATCAATATAACCAGCAAACCTATAAAAAAACTTTTATCCTCATTATTCTGACGTACTTACAAAACAAAATCAGTTCTCATTAGTATTGATATGAATCATCATCAAAATAATATTAATTTGCTATAATAAGAATACCAAGAAATAAATAAACCTCCGGGTGCGAAAGGAATAAGAGATTTGACCGCAGAAGGGATAAGAAAATGAGATCTTGAAAACTTTCACGAATATTCAAATTACTTTTCCCAATCATAAAGACCCCCGCAATTTTGATAGATTCCACCTGACTTAAAAGTTTAGTTCGAAATTTCTTTTTTCCGTTATTTCTTTATAGATATAGAGGGGGGCAATTTTGATTTCTTTAATATGGGTGAATTTTAGCTTTTATTTTCGGATGAACATATGAAATTGGTTTCATGTATTTTTTTTCTTTTCAACCCTGTTAGTTGGTATGTCATAAATCTCTCTCTCTCTCTCTCTCTCTCTCTCTCTCTCTCTCTCTCTCTCTCTCTCTCTCTAGACTAAACTACCTTATTAAGGTATATATATATATATTTATATATATATATGTATGTATATATATATATATAAATATATATATATATATATATATATATATATATATCACTATTTTCTCAACCCCGAAAAGTCGTGTATTACATAATTAGTTGTAATGTAACTTTTAATTTTACCAATAGCATGATAGTGTTATTCCAAGAAAAATACAGCGTCTCCATTATTGACAAATAATTAACGGACATGTATTGGCCATAGAAAGACTAATAATTACTCAAAACAAATTTCTATTACAGGATTTTACAAATTATAACTACAGTATTATGTCATTATGTCTTGAGAATATTAATTTTCCAATTAATATACATTTTCTTCAGACTGTTTGTAATTACTCATGTTTTTTTTTTTTTTTTTTTTTTTTTTTTTTAATTGTGTAAAGGTAATTGAACTAAAAATGTACTGTAAATTCAGACAGACAGACATTGATTTTGATTATCTTTACTTGACTGAAACTTCTAACATTGAATTTTTTTAGATATGAAATAATTGGACAAACCAATTATGTTATGGGGATTTCGTTTATTTCAGATTAGGATGCCAAAGATATTATAAGTCAAAATTTTTGGTAATGTTATTTCAATTTCCCGGGTAACGACGTACAGAAATTGTTGACATAAGAGATTCAGTAGAAAAGTTTTATCTAAAAAAAAAAAAAAAAAAAAAAAAAAGGCTGAATAACGATACGTAATCTGTAATTCTTTTTGTATACCAGTCTACTATATAAAATAGACTTTGATAAACAAACGCATAAAACAGAAAGGGT
>NC_090744.1:126225758-126235758 GCF_036898095.1 Palaemon carinicauda | reverse complement strand
CTCTCTTCTCTCTCTCTCTCTCTCTCTCTCTCTCTCTCTCTCTCTCTCTCTCTCCCCCCGTATATATATATATATATATATATATATATATATATATATATATATATATATATATATATATATATTATATCATTATATTTTAATGGCGAATTGTCAAAATGTTCATTTAAAAATATCATTTTTTTTCATCCCCAGACGTAGCAGCAGATTCTAATTTTCTTAAATGGATTTTCTTAATTTTCTTTCGATTTTTTTCTTATCTTCCAGACTGAAGAACAGGAAATATAAAGAACTATACTCAACTTTTTTAATGAGGCGCATATGCACAGACTTGCAGCGGTGCCCTTTTAGCTGGGAACGCTTCCTGTTATCTGATTGGTTCGTATTATCTTGTCCAACCAATCAGCGATCAGGAAATGTTTCCAAGCTAAAAGGGCACCCCTGCGAGTCCGTGCAAATCTGCCTCGCTAAAAAGAATTGACTATAGGTGAGCAAAGTAAAACATTATTAATTCAGCAATCTTTCTTTATCTGAAACGAACTCACCCTGGACACAGAAACGCAGTATATTATGGATCACGTGACATTGACATAGTTGAATAATTAAGCAATATAAAATATTTGATAACTGGTCGTTAGGTAATGACCTTCGATGTCAGGATGCCAGAGAACTTCAAATCAATCAATCAATCGAAATAGAAAAGACATTGTCTTTTGTCAAGATGTTCTTGAAATTGAAATAAAGTGAGGTAGATTGTAGCGACTTTTTTTGTTGAACAGGCTGACATGAGTCTCTCTATAGTTTGTATATGAAATGTCTTTTTTAATATTGTTAATGTTTTTAAAATATTTTATCTTAATTGTTCATTACATCTTATATCGTTTGTTTATTTCCTTTCCTCACTGGGCTATTTTTCCCTGTTGGAGCTCTTTGGCTTATAGCATCTTGCTTTTCCAACTAGCGATGTAGCTTAGCTAGTAGTAATAATAATAGGATTTAAGTATTATTGGTTAAAGTTGGATTCTTTTTTATTGTTAGATTCTCTTGTGTCTTTTTTTTTTTTTTTTTTTTTTTTTTTTGTAAAATGCTTCTCTATACAATTTATCGTTAGTTTTATAATAGTGATAATCCAAAAGTAAGGCAGTCATAGTATACCTCCTTATTTTATCACATAATATTACTTCTTTTATCACATAATAGTACTTCATTTATTTCCATAGAAGAGATATATAAGAAAAACGTACGAGTGATCGTGAAATTATATTTATTCGGATAACTTTTCTGTGTAGGTCAGCTTTTATCACAAATTACTTCTTTTACCACATAATACTTCATTTAGTTTCTTAAGAGAAGCGTACGAGGGACATTGAAATTACATTTGAGATGATTTTTACGGAATTACATTTATTCGGGTAATTTGTCGGAAATTGCATTTATTGGGATAGTTTTTTTTCTGAAATTTCATTTATTCGGATATTTCTTTTCGAAAGTACATTTATTGGGATATTTTTTTTTCTTAAATTACATTTATTGGGACAACTTCTCCGAAAATACATTTATTTGGATAATTTTCTTCCGGGATTACATTTATTAGGATATTTTTTTCCGAAATTGCATTTATTAGATTAACTCCGAAATTACATTTATTTGTATATTTTTTAGGAAATTACATTTCTTGTGATGACTTCTCTGAAATTACTTTTATTGTGATAACTTTTCCGTTTGGGTAAGAACATCCTGAGAGGAGAGAAACAAATCTTGGTTGGCAATTGGTGTTAATGAGAAAACACATCTGCTTCCGACGAAGACTTCCAGGGATTATGCATAACGTGGGCTAATGTGGCTCAGCTATGTTGCCACATTTGGCTCTGGAACATAACAGTGTTGTCATTCCATGGAACGGCCACTGTAAACGTTTTGGTAATTATGCGGAGAGAGAGAGAGAGAGAGAGAGAGAGAGAGAGAGAGGAGAGAGAGAGAGAGAGAGAGAGAGAGAGAGAGAGAGAGAGAGCATAGTAATATAGTAGCTAAATTCAAGCATGAAGTAATTTACTTGGGGAATGTTAATGAGAGAGAGAGAGAGAGAGAGAGAGAGAGAGAGAGAGAGAGAGAGAGAGGACAACAAAATTCAAACATGAAGTATTTAACTTGGAAGTGTTTATGAGAGAGAGAGAGAGAGAGAGAGAGAGAGAGAGAGAGAGAGAGAGAGAGAGAGAGAGGAGAGAGAGAGAGATGACAGCAAAATTTAAACATGAAGTAATTAACTTGGGAAGAGAGAGAGAGAGAGAGAGAGAGAGAGAGAGAGAGAGAGAGAGAGAGAGAGAGAGAGAGAGAGAGAGAGTTGTAGTAGTAGTAGTATTAGTAGTAGTAGTAGCATAATTCAGACACGAAACAATTTACTTAAAGAAGGTTTATGACATAATTAGGGAGAGTGAGCGCTGTGAACATTTTCTTTTTTGTGTTGTCTGCTGATGTAGGTATTTATTTCCATCCCATTACGTTTTCTGGAAGAGAGAAATACTGGTAATGGTGGTGGTGATGAGGATGATGGTACTGACAATTAAGGAGCAGTAGAATTAGGCTTAGCGTTAGTGATGAAAGGAGAAATTGTTGCCTGGGAATAGGACGGAAGATTTGGTATCTCAGAAGTTTAAGATCTCAGGTAAAATTTATTATTTGTTGACTATATTAATTTATATTCATATTTTGTTTTATTGAATAAGAACAATTCATATATAAATACATACACACACACTTATAGTGCATCGCCATGATCAGCAAAGCTGTACTAATCAAGGATCCATACTAGGTTGGTTTGCTGTTAGTAATAAGACTGAATCTCCCACCATCACTAATTCGGAGTTACCAGCGTGGTGATGAAAATAATCAGACCCCAGACATGACAAAGGACATGAATGGAAGTGGATATAATACATAATAAAAACGAACATATAAGAATCAGATTGTATAAACAAAATTTTACATTATTTACCATAAAATAGTCTGAATGGAAAGTTAATTCCTAGAATAGATTAGGATATATTACTTACAATCCACTAAGCACATTTTCCATAATTTATGAACACTGAATAATGAATGGTAAATAAAAATATATTCAATATGAGAATTTATTCCACTATTAAAGTCTTCTCTATCAGTATTTCCTGAGCTTCTAAACATTTTATTATTGCAATTTCTTTGAGAAATCCTGGGGAATTATCCCTCCTTAAATATGAAAAATTAATGTCTTCATCTATCTCATAATCTTTCCTTCCAAAAAGGATCCTTAGGTTCTTACAATCCTTTTTATTTTCCCACATTTATTTCCCCAATTCTCTCTCCATCAATCTTGGTAATCCTTTGAGCTTACCCTAGAATCTCTCTCTCTCTCTCTCTCTCTCTCTCTCTCTCTCATAATTACTCGTCAGGCATCCTTAGGAAATTGTAGTTTATAGATACTCTTTCTCTCTCGTTCTTTCATACTTGCTCGTCAATAACTTCATTAGGAATATTGTGTTATAGATATTCTCTCTCTCTCTCTCTCTCTCCTCTCTCTCTCTCTCTTCTCTCTCTCTCTCTCTCTCTCTCTCTCTCTCTCTCTCATAATTGCTCGTCAGGCAGTTCTTTAGGAAAATTATGGTACTTAGTGATCATAATCAATACTATATTATTATTGTTGTTGTTGTTGTTGACTTTACTGTTCCTGGTGATGAAGGTATGATAGACTTTCTTTGTCAATTTAGTTTTTATTCGTTAGTTTTACTTTACTACTTTTGTCTTTATCAAAGGGCTTTTTCAACCGGCTTTTTTATTTTTTGATGATTGAAATCTGTTTAATTTTCATTATTGCAATTCCTTTCTGTCTAATTTATCGTGTTAGAATTGCTTGCATTTAGTTGCTTATGTCATATAATTTGCAATTAATGTTAATAATTTTACGTCAGCATCTTCAGAACTATTTTCAAATAAGTTTTAGTTACTCATACACTAGAAAAAACGAACGAGTTTATTAACTGCAAAATATTTACTAATTAGTTGATATTTCTTATAGAATTAATTTGTCTTCGAAGGAATTTATTATAATTTTCTGCTATATGTTAACATATTTTTGTTCAACGCCGACAATATATACAGTAGATGTATTATGTGATTGTTTGATTTTTTTAGATCATTGGCTTTTTAAGAATAAAATGACTTGTATAAAATTATCAATGAGATCATTTGACACTGTCAAATTAAATGACTTTAATTAATATGGATGATGGGATCATTTCATTACATTAGAGATTTCCACAAATTTAGTAGATTCGGTATAACAAGGATCCCTCGTTCATGAGAGAAGGCAGTATTGCTCGGGCTGTCACTCTATTAATAGGAACCCCTCTGAGGGAGCCCTCGCTGTGCAAAATGTAAAAACACCTTTATTTTAGAAAATGGGTAAAAACTCCTTTTATAGTGAAGTGTAACAACGCCTTTTTTGATAATGGGTAAATACTCTTTTTTTTATAATAGTGTAAAACTCTTATGTTTTTAAGAAAGGGTAAAATCTCCTTTTATAAGAAAGTGTAAAAACTCCTATTTTTAAATAAAGGGTAAAGACTCTTTTCATAATAAAGTGTAAAAGTTTTTTTTTCAATGAAGGGGGAAAACTCCTTTTATAATATAATGTAAACATTGCTTTTGTAATAAAGGCAAAAATCCTTATAAAATCGCCTTTTTAGTAAAGGGTAAAAACTCATATTTATAAGTGTAAAAACGCCTCTTTAATAAAGGGTGAAAACTTTTATAATAGGGGTAAAATGCCTTCTTTTTTTTTTTATAAAGGGTGAACTCCTTTCATAATAGGGGTAAAAAGTCCTTTTTTAAATAAACGGTAAAAACTACTTTTATAATACATTATAAAATGGTTTTTTTTTTTAAATAAAGGGTAAAAAACTCCTTTTATAATAGTGTAAAAACTCATTTTATAATAAATGGCAAAACTATAATGATCCTATGTCTAATTTAACCGCAGTCATGAACCAATTTTATATACAAGCCTAATTGAACTTTAGCATCACAACAAAGTTGCTAGAATTTCCTCAGCGGAGAATGACGCGTGCTCCTGTACTTTGCAAAGAACAGGTTTCCCGGAGGAGGAGGAGGAGGAGGAGGAGGAGGAGGAGGAGGAGGCAGTCAAGAAGAGAGAGGAAAGAAAGTCCTTCTTCTTCTTCTTGAGTTTAATGGAAGACGTCAGTCACACTGCAACCATCCTGCCAAGGGGAAAAGAAAACCGCTTGGGGAAACTGTTGGACACCATATGCACCCACTTGCTATTTAACGAATATTTGCTCGTGGGGACTCAACAATGAATATACCGGTATGTATATATGTGTGTGTGTGTATATATATATATATATATATATATATATATATATATATATATATATATATATATATATAATAATATATATAATCACCCTAATCACTATTATCATCATCACATCGGCCACTATTAATCCACTGCAGAACGAAGGCCTCAGACATGTCATTCCACATTAAAATATGTGCTGGTATTATATTTATATATATATATAATATATATATATATATATATATATATATATATATATATATATTCAATATATATACAGTATATATGTGTGTGTAAGGAAGGGGTTGAATTTTCATATTTGTTTTATCAGTCCTGCACAGTTGAATAATTGTAAGTTATGCACAATTCAGTAATTAGTGTAAAATTTGATAATTTGTGCCTTTGTGTAAATAATGGAAATCAACATTACGAAGCTAGATTCATTGCAAACATGGAGAAATAACCCATTAAAAATATCTTATAACATGAACAATACAAACACAAACCGAAATAAGTAAAAGCCCAAGAAAAAAAATGAAGTATCATCAAAAATGTCTAAATCGTCGTATACAAAATAAAGATTACTTGGAAAGGAGATTTAAGTTCTTCTGAAAACTAAATATTTCCGTCATATTTTTAAGCGGCTCTGTAGGACTCTTACTGGCGATGGTAAGAAGCCATAATCCTTAGACTTCATAGAGTTTCTCTCAGGATAAGAGTATGGACTTTTTTTTAGGACAGTAGGTGTACTGTTTGACACGTTTTTTTTTTCTCAGCTTATCAGTTAAAATTATTTGAAGATATAACATTTCCTTATAATGTGTAGGCTTATATAGATATATATATATATATATATATATATATATATATATATATATATATATATGGTTGTATCTTAGCTGATAATAATAGTAATAATAATAATTATAATATTAATGATAATAATAATAATAATAATAATAATAATAATAATAATAATAATAATAATAACATTAATATTAAAAGGCATATTTTTAAATTATTATTTTAATCAATCCTTTAAAACATTATTGTCATATGACAAATAACAATGTTTTCATTATCACTAGGTTTGCAAAATAAAAAATAATCATTCAGCCCAATTCACAACTTTCAATGTGGTTTCAATAGATACTTTGTGGAATTGTATTGTCCAATTGTTTGGAAAATAATTAAAACCTTTATCAATTACTGATTAAAGTAATTGCCTTTACTTGTAAATTGGCATTTATTTTCATTTTTAGAGCCTAGGGTTGTTTGAGATAATTATTTTCTTTTTTTTCAGACGAATGAAAATATATTTTATATGGGCTAGAGACTCCTCTAAGCTTCTATCAGTCTATCTATATATCTATCCATTTATCTATCTATGTATCTATCTGTCTATCTATATCTAACTACATATCTACCTATGTATCCATCTATCTATTTATCTCTATTTACCTTTATCTATCGATTTATCTATATATCTATCTCTATCTATCTATCCATTTATCTATATATCTATCTGTCTATCTATCTATCTATCTATCTATATATTACAAAGATACCACCCACACCATTCTTCTTTCTATGAAGACCAATTACAAAGGTGAGTGGCAGATATAAAATTCTTGAGAGGTTGTACGAAAGAAAAATATACTTTATGAAAGCGGATCTTTATCTTAGAGCTTAGCAATAGAGTAGAGAGGCTAAAAGAGTGGGCGGGGCTTATCGAATACGAGGTCATTTACGGTTAAGGAATGAGCGTCTTGAAGAGAGATGCCATCAGGGGAATACATCTCTCTCTCTCTCTCTCTCCTCTCTCTCTCTCTCTCTCTCTCTTCTCTCTCTCTCTCTCTCTCTCTCTATTTAAAACGAAAGCTATACGTAATGATTTAGAAATGGTATTGATAGGTTACGAGTTAGTCCAAAATTATATATATATATATATATATATATATATATATATATATATATATATGTATGTATATATCATATATATGTATATATGTGTGAGTGTGTATTTATGTATATATATATATATATATATATATATATATATATATATATATATATATATATATATATACTGCATATGTATATATACAATATATATAATATATATGTGTATATATGATATATATATGTATATATATATATATATTTATATATATATCAAATGTTTTTCATATTCAGAGAAGCCGAATAAATATATTTATCTACTAAAAAATAAAAAAAAAATAAATCTAGTCTGAGGAATATTCCCCCATTCCTCATTCCAGAATATTTTTATTCAAGGCATTTACAGATTCTGTGGTACTTGAACCATATCATTTTTCCTTCTCAGGGAGATAGTAAATATTTACAATATGGGGTTAAAGGCGTGTTGTGAAGATCTTCCAGCCAAAGGAATCTTCAGAGATATACTTCTAAAGACTCCAGAAATGTCAATGGACATTCTGAGTATCGCTTCATATAAGCTCTGATAAGGATAAGAAAAAGAGTATGAACCTTTTCACTTGCTGTAGATATCGAAAAGTTTTCTTCGTGTTAGGACTTTTTACTTGATTCTCAAAGGGCAGATAGGAATGTTGATCTTGAAAGGTAATTGATATGACGCTGTTCATTCGAGCGGATAGATTGGAGTTAGGAATAGATTCCTTTTTTACAATTACCAAGTTATTCTATAGGTTGCTTATGGAAGAGAGCCTCTTTGGCGGGGCTTGTGTGTTATCTACTTGCTATTTGTGAGGGGTTTTTTTATTCGGTAAACTGTCATCTATACTAAGTTTGATTGAATATAGAAAAATATAACTAGAATAAAACTTTACGAGAGAGAGAGAGAGAGAGAGAGAGAGAGGAGAGAGAGAGAGAGAGAGAGAGAGAGAGAGAGAGAGAGAGAGAGAGAGCGCGCATCTTATCACTGTTTCTTTTTACCATAATAATTTATTTATAATTTTCAAGAGAATTATTATTTATTTCTCAGTATTCACTATTAAATCCCTTTTATCTTGTTTAAGATAACAATTTAATAAGTGTTAGATAGTATGTCGTCCTCTTTTCTAATTATTTTAATAATTTTAATTATTTTCAACATTTTACATATGGTGCCACTGCGTGAATACCAACCGAAATCCTATACTGATATTTACGCTCTAAGAATTATAGCTATTTGTTTAAGATGGCATGAATAACTAATAATAATAATATCGATCGAAACAGAAGTAAAACTACCTCGCTATTTGAATTAAGTTCATAAATTCCAAGGGTTTGTGCTGGTGAGAGTAGAATATTTTCAAGTTTCTCTTAAAATAGTGTGTATATTTTTAACATCTTCTGATTGCCGATAGTCCCAAGGTAATTGTGTTCTGGTTATAAGTCCTTATCATGGAGTGACTATGCCTGATGCGAGAGTTTAGTTTGGTCTGAAATATGATGTATGATAAGCAGGGTTTTTGTAAAGAAGATGCATTTGAAGATGAAAATGCAAGATAATGTACTGCCGAGGAAATTGAAGTCAAAGGATTTGAACATCGATGAATGAATTAAAGTTTTAAACCATGGTCCGGGACAATATGGTTAGGTAAACTCATAATTTTCCTTTATTAATGATATTTCGGGGAAGGGATTTCCAGATACTTGAATCCGTTACGTTGTATCCTATAATATTATTATTTCATATACGAAAAAATATGACAAAAAATACCTAAAACCCAATTCTTAATAAATCTCTACTTTCCTTTAGCATATTTCAACAACCGGTCATGATGACTTAGCAAAGAATCTCATTAAAAACAACTTTAGCAATTGGGTCTCCCCCCTTCTATAACCACTCCTACTTCCTTTCATTTTTCACCTATCTATACCTTTATCTACCTCCCCTGAACTTATTCCCTCCCCCCTTTTTTTCACTTATCTTTCCATGACAAAAAAAAAAAAAATAATAATGCAATACCCCCTCCCCAAAATGGCTACAGTTTATAAATACTGTATTATTTCTTCTGCTCGAGTAAAAAGGCGAAGTGAAATCTCAACCCTAAAATGGAACGAGGAGGAGGAGGAGGAGGAGGAGGAGGAGGAGGAGGAGGAGGAGGAGGAGGAGGGTTCATTCTCTCCTGCAAATGGGTTCGGGTTAAGCGATGGGATGCTTTGGAGTGACCATTCGTTACCTGAATGTGTTTGGTGGGTATTTTACTCTCAACCACTTGAAGGTTTTTAAGAACGTTTGGATTAAACAGATGTATATAATATGGTATACAGGTGTATATATAAATGTATGTATGTGTACATATATAGATGACTATATATATATTTATATATATATATATACATATATATATATATATATATATATACATACATATATATATATATATATATATATATATATATATATATGTATGTATGTAAGTTCATATACATACTTATATATGTACACATGTATATATATATATATATATATATATATATACACACATACAGTGTATATATATATATATATATATATATATATATATATATATATATGTATATATATATATATATATATATATATATATATATATATATATATATATATATGTTACAGTCAAACTGTGAAATCAGTTATTTCGTGAAATGACTAAAACTGTCGGTCATTACATGTAA
>NC_090744.1:126205758-126218258 GCF_036898095.1 Palaemon carinicauda | reverse complement strand
CAAATTCTTTCTAATCTCAAGTTTACGTTGTTACATCCCCCCCAAATGAAAAAAAAGAATCCAACACCCATCTGTATTTTATTAATCAGTTCAATTAAAAATGAATAGAATCTCAACCAGAAAATGCAGTTGTAATGGTTTTGTTTTTTCCAGCAAATGGATTCGGAATAAGTGATGAGAACCTTTTGAAGTGGTCAGTTCATTTCTTGAAAGTGTTATTGCCTTCATTTTTGCCAGTCACTTTGAGGTTTTTAAAAAAGATTTAAGTTATATATATATATATATATATATATATATATATATATATATATATATATATATGTATGTATATATATATACATATATATATATATACATATATATATATATATATATATATATATATATATATAAATATTGAAATATATATATATATATATATATATATATATATATTTATATATATATGTATATATACATATATACATAATATATATATATATATAATATATATATATATATATATATATATATACATATATATATATATATATATATATATATTACACAAACACCACACACACAGACACGCACACACGCACACACACACATATATATATATAAATATATATATATATATATATATATATATATATATATATATATATAAATATATATATATATATATATATATATATATATATATACATACATACATACATACACATATATATATATGTATATATATAATATATATATATATATATATATATATATATATATATATATATAAACGTATATATTTACATATTTGTATATATAGCCAGACAATTGTTCTTTATTGTATAAGAGAAATCTGTATGTATATTTATCAAAATATGTTTGATGCTATTTCCTGGTTTAAACAATAGAAACAAAAGAATGTGATTGATTACCGGGAATGGTAAATTATTGTTCTTTTTTGAAGCTTTGTTGGTCATATCTATATTCAATACCAGTTTATATTTCCTGATAACATTTGCATAGATGTATCATTTAATATTTATGCTTTCATTATTATTATTATTATTATTATTATTATTATTATTATTATTATTATTACTACCATTACTATTATTATTATTATTATTGTTACTATTACGAGTATTATAATTATTATTATTTTTATCATTATTATTATTATTACTATTATTATTACTATCATTCCTATTATTATTATTATTTCTTTCTTTCTTTCTTTATTTATTTATTTATTTATTTCCTTTCCTCACTGAGCTATTTTTTCCTGTTGGAGCCTCTGGGCTTATAGAATCTTGCTTTTCCAACTAGGGTTGTAGCTTGGATAGTAATAATAATAATATTATTATTATTATTATTATTATTATTATTATTAGCTAAGATATAACCCTAGATTGAAAAGCAAGATGCTATAAGCCCAAGGGCTCCAACAGGGAAAATAGCCCAGTGAGGAAAGGAAATAAGGAAATAAATAATTTAAATAGGAAGTAATGATAACAGTAACACCCTCCAGATATATATGTAAATTCTTTTCGAAATTAGTAGGTATTGGGTGACGTTGAACAATTGTAAAAGGTATATCAAAATATGCTTATTCATCATTAGCCTAAATACTGTCTGGAATCTCAAAATAAGACTTAATTTATACGCCCTGTAGATGACAAAACAGTAATCATTTTCTGTCGTTTTGTTTTAAAAGAAATTATTTTTCCTTTTTTCGGTTTTTTTAATCTTTATCTCACTCCATTTTAAACCTTTTTATTTTGTTTAGGGTTTCGTTTTTCTCTTACATTCCATATCTCATATTTTCCCTTCCTCCTCATGCTCGACATTTTTGCCCTTCGTATAGTCAATGTTATTTTCCTTTTTTTTCTCTTTTTGATTTACTTTTCTCCTCGTTTTGATTTACTTTTCCCCTGTTCCTGTTATATACATTCGTGCCCTTCTTTTGGCTTTAAACATCTGATTCTTCCATATTTTGACCTTTTCCTCACGACTTCTTTCCTCACTTCTTTCCTCACTCCGTCTTCTGCTGGATGTTCTTATTTTCTCTCTCTTTTCATAGTTGTCCTCCTGTTTCTTCACTGTATTTTGGTTTCTTTTTAGTTCCAAATCGTGTACCATTTGTACCTCCCGGGTTATGTATGTCCACTCTCTTGGGTTAGAGTTCTCTTGCTTGAGGGTACACTCGGGCACACTATTCTATCTTACTTCTCTTCCTCTTGTTTTGTTAAAGTTTTATAGTTTATGTAGGAGATATTTAATTTAATGTTACTCCTCTTGAAATATTTTATTTTTCCTTAAGTTTCCTTTCCTCACTGGGCTATTTTCCGTGTTGGAGCCCCTGGGCTTGTAGCATCCTGCTTTTCCAAATAGGGTTGTAGCCTAGCAAGTAATAATAATAATAATAATAATAATAATAATAATAATAATAATAAATATTTTTTCTTATTATGACACTAAGTTCCGAGTATTATAATCTCAGGAATGTCTGTTAATTAATTTGTCAATTTAATTTAGGCCTTGAGAAATGTTTGCTTGCTTGTTAATGCCACTAAAATTATATTCAATCAACGTGCGTTAGTTGATCTTTTTTTTTTTTGTGTAGAAAGCTATTTTTTCAACTCCGGACATAATAGGAGAGAAAAAGATAAAGTTAAATTAAAATATTAGAGAGAGAGAGAGAGAGAGAGAGAGAGAGAGAGAGAGAGAGAGAGAGAGAGAGAGAGAGAGAGAGAGAGAGAGAGAGAGAGAGAGAGAGAATTTTTTTTTCTTTAACTATTCTGTAAAATTTTCTTACCATTCTTTTGCGCAGGATTTTTGATTTGCCCTTTTGATATCTACCTGTCGAGTGAATTCTGTTTATTATTAATTTGGTCATACGCAGATGTGATTCAAATATAACTATATTGTCATCCTTATTTATTAGTAAGGAAATTATTCTTATTGCATTGCAACCCTTGTTTGTTTACTAGTTTACTTATTTGTTTGTTTGTGACCAATTTCACACTAAAACAAATGTACCGATTTTGACCAAACTTAGTAGTCATGTTGGCCATGCCCTGAGTAGGAGTCTTTAACATTTTAGAAAAAGTACATCAAAGTATAAGTACGCAGAAGTACTTTGAAAATAATCGCATTGTTAAGTAAATGAGAAATATTTTGATAGCTTTTTCTTTATGAATATCACGGAAAAATTTACGAAACAGTTTTCAACGAAACTTAGAGTACACTCCAAAATCAAACCATAGTTCTCAGGTTTTGGGTAGTGCCTTAGCCCCTGTAATATGGTCTTTCACTGTCTTTGGGTAGAGTTCTCTTGCTTGAAGGTACACTCAGACACACTATTCTATTTTATTTCTCTACCTCTTATTTTGTTAAAGTTTTTATTGTATATATATGAAATATTTGTTTTCATGTTGTTACTATTCTTAAAATATTTTATTTCAATTGTTAATTACTTCTCTTATTTCCTTGCTTCCTTTCCTCACAGGGCTATTTTCCCTGTTGGAGCCCTTGGGCTTATCGCATCCTGCTTTTCCAACTAGGGTTTGTAGCTTAGCAAGTAATAATGATATGGGGTATGACCAAAGGATAATCTTATTAGAATTTGAAGAAATTGCATCGAAGTACAAGTATGCAGTGGAGTTAGGAGCAAAGTAAGACTACTTAGCATGGCGAAGGCATGCTCTCTACTGAGTACCCTTCTAGTCATTTATGTAAACTGTAGAAGATTCAACCTCTGATATGAACAAAGATGAGATTCTGGTCACTGCTTTGCAATAAGCGAAGAGAAACGAAAATTCTGTTAGACCATAACAGGCTTACTTAGGCCTAAGGCCGATTTTTACAAAAAAGAGATATTGAAACTAAGAGTCAAGATATTTGATGAAGGGAAGTGAGACAATATTAGGCTTACTTAGACCTAAAGCAGATTGTTAAAAAAAATATATTAAAACTAAGAATAAAGATATTTGGTGAAGGGAAGTGAGACCATATTAGGCTTACTTAGGCCTAAAGTCGAAGGTTAAAACAAAGATAGGAAAACTATATTTGATAAAGGGAAGTGTTTAGTCTAAAAAAGGAGGTTAGGGTTTCTAGGCCAGAAAATTATTAATACTCACAAATAATGAAGCCTGGAAATATTAATCTCTTTTTCTGTTAAATTAATCTTTTATTGTTAAATTCTTTCATCTTTACGCCGTACGATGCTAAATAATTTAATTATTTTTAGATGTAGATACGTTTTTTGTATATTTCTTGCTCAATGTTTTTATGGGCAAGAATATATTTTCTTTTATTTGTATGAGATTCAGTATACTTGATATATCATAATAAATATTTAAACTTATTTCATTTTTATTTTTATTTTGAATGATTTGTCAATGATTTTTTTTTTTTAATGGAGAAGTGTGAATTTTTTCATGTTCATGATATTTAGCTCGTAAAATTATTATATTTCTATTTTGTTATATTTGTGGAATTATTTTTAATTTTATTTTTGTACTAATTTTGAACCATTTTTGTATTTTGTGATATACATTACTAAATATCGTTAGTAGAATTATTTTTTCATTTTTACCATTTTAAACAATATTTTATTATATCTTTATGTCTGTAAGTAATACCGAAATCTTTACTTTTTATATCTTATCGAATAAGAGATTTTCCTTACATAAACACATTTAGGTGATATTTGAATTCAAGATTTATAGGAGAATATTTTATCATTTATTTATAAAATCGAAATGATTTTTCTTTACATAAACACATTTAGGTGATACTTTAATTCAAGATTTTTTGGAAAATATCTTATTTTTTTTTTTTTTATGTTGTCGAATAAATTTTCCTCATATAAACACATTTAGGTGATATTTGAATTCAAGATTTATAGGAAAATATTTTATAATTTATATTGTCGAATAAATTTTCCTTACATAAACACATTTAGGTGATATTTGAATTCAACCCCTTTAGGAAAATATATATTATTTATTTTACTTATATAAACACATTTTGGTGATATTTGAATTTAAGATTTATAGGAAATTATTTAATTTTTTTTTATGTTGTCGAATAAATATTCCGAACATAAACACATTTAGGCGATATCTGACTTCAAACCCCATAGGAAAATATTTATTAAATAAAACTATATGAAATGATTCCAGAAATCATTGTGAAAAGAGTCTTGTCTTTCCTCTGGTCTGACAGTTTCCTTAATCACATATCCAGAGGAGTTTTCAGAGATCCTAAGAGATATATCGATGTGTCTGTGTGGAAACTTTGGTTCCAGATTCGGAATCGCGACTTTATTGTTTGCAAAAAGATTTTATCTTTTTTTTTCCTTGCAATAATATTTGGCGGCTTGAAAGTTTGATAAAACAAAGTAACCAGTTTTGACGTTTTGTTATGGTAAATAAAATTAACTGTTATCCGCGCATACTCACGCGCGCACACACACACACACACAAACACACACACACACACACACATATATATATATATATATATATATATATATATATATTATATATATATATATATATATATATATATATATATATATATATTTATATATATATTATATATATATATATATATATATATATATATGTATATATATATGTATATAATATAATATAAAATAAGGGCTAAATATTTAGACAGCTATGCATATACGTGCACCCCCTCTCACTAGGATATGACTACTCCCTCTCCCCCCTGCTCGAAGAATTGGTAGAACTGAGTGTTACTGGAAAGTGTGTATATATATGTATATATATATGTATATATATATATATATATATATATATATATATATATTATATGTGTGTATTTGTTTGTGTATAAATATTATATATGCATACGATCTAGCATCGTTAATTAAATTCAAGAGGGACTCTCTTCCCAATGAATATTCCGGAACTAAATTTTACTGGGCTATTAGCAATATTCGGTCTAAATTCATGGTACCCCTTGTCGGGGGGAGGGTAGTGTTATTCATTTATACATTGAAAGGTTTATTCATAATCATGAATGACTCACAGTTGTGTGTTGGCAAAGAACCAATATTTCCTAGATAAGATCTAGTTCACATTTTGAGATTACTTTGTTTGATGTCTCATAGGATATATATATATATATATATATATATATATATATATATATCTATATATATATATATATATAATGTAGGTAATTTATTTTTTTTTCATTTCTCGAAAAAATGGAAATATTCTTGACATATAGAAATATCATTGAACCGTTTTATTTTGTTAATTTAGACACACACACATATATGTATATATGTGTGTGTGTAATATATATATATATATATATATATATATATATATATATATATATATATATATATATATATATATGTATATATGTGTGTGTGTGTTTGTGTGTATATATGTGTGTATGTGTGTGTTTGTATGATTTGTGGGTATATGTATAAATGTATGTATGAATATTTTATGGTTGCATATGTTACCTCAATAGATAAGATTAGGATAACAAGTATTACCAAGTTCATATTATAATTACAGACATAGTTGAATTACATGAGCAGACAACAACTAAAGTAATAACAGCAACAAAGTTTGCTCATTAGTAATGGATCATTCACATTATTCACTTGGTATATCTAAGACTTTTTTCATTTGAGAGAGTTCTCCCCAAATATATCTTCCTCCCCATCTATCTAGATCACTCTCTTGGCCTTTCTTCTCTCGTAAAACATGTAGATTTTATACACGCCTTGCACCAATCTATCCGCATCAATGTCCAGAAAACCTGGTCCATGTTTTCATCAACGCCAATCTTCGTAACATTTCATCTCGCCACCTTTCTCAATCTCTCTTATTTTTCTAAAACTTTGTTCTCTTGATTCTCTTTATCTTCAATCTTTTGATAAACCAAGTTTATCATCTTATTGATTCGTTTTCTCCTATTTCACTACAATCTGTTATATTATTATCTGTGCTCGTGTTCACCTTTCTCAATCTCTTATTTTTTTAAGCCTTGTTCTCTTGAAATCTCTTTATCTTCAATCTATTGATAAATTAAGTGTATCATCTTCTTGAATCATTTTATTCCTATTTCACTACAATCTGTTGCATTATTAATAAGGTGCTTATGTTCAACCATTTCATTTCTTTCGTTATTCATATTGCATCCCTTCTTATTACAACCAGAACTCATCATTGCAGTATTTTTATACATCAATATCAAGATGAACAGGTAATTAAAAAACCTTGAATACACACACTTGTTTTGGCTATTATTACCCCATTCCATAAATCTTGTTTATTTATTTATATATTATAATCCACCTTTGTCTTGCTTCTTTTCGAATATTTTATCTCTCTCTCTCTCTCTCTCTCTCTCTCTCTCTCTCTCTCTCTCTCTCTCTCTCTCTCTCTCTCTCTCTCTCTCTCCCTCATAAATCGTTGTTTTTTATAATAATCCACCTTCATCTTCCTTTTTAGGAATATCTCTCTCTCTCTCTCTCTCTCTCTCTCTCTCTCTCTCTCTCTCTCTCTCTCTCTCTCTCTCTCTCTCTCTCTCTCTCTGTATATGTATATATATATATATATATATATATATATATATATATATATATATATATATTTATATATATATATATATATATTATATATATATATATATATATATATATATACATATACATCCATACACATATATACATCCATACACATATACACATCCATATGCATACATACATACATACATACATACATACATTTACATCTGTTGATGGTTTGCGTGTGACTTTATAATGAATGTACTACGGCATTAGCATATTCAATAATTGTTGATACAACATCCATAAATATATGAATATATATTTCCATCTAATTTGTTGGAACCGCTTTTATCTCGAGTGCAATGATGAGCATAGACTCTCATTTGCCAAACTGTGGGAAATAATTTATATATATATATATATATATATATATATATATATATATATATATATATATATATGTATATATGTATATCTATATATATATAAATATATATATATATATATATATATATATATATATATACATTTATATATTTATATATATGTATATACATGTATATACATATATATAAATATATAAATGTATATATATATATATTTATATATATATATATATATATATATATATATATATGTATATATGTATATGTATATATATATACTCTATATATATGCGTGTGTGTGTGTATTGAATTAGTCGGAAATCTTTAATATATATATTTATTTTTAAATGTTACTTTTTTCGGAATGTGAATGTAATTGGTTTTTTTTTTTTTTTTTTTTTTTTTTTTTTTTTTTTTTTTTTTTTTTTTTTTTTTCATTTGGTTTGCAGACCACCGAGATCCGTATCCATGTAAGTAACAATAACAATTTCGAGTCATTTATTTTGGACGACAATTAATAGAATCAAATGATGACAAATTCATGATAGTTTACTGATGCAAGGGATATGTCAAAGAGTTGGAAGACCCAGGCCTACATGGCTGAGGACTATGAAACGTGACGTGGGAAGTGATAAATGGAGAGGTATTGAATTAAAAGCTCAACATAGGGACGACTGAAGAAATCTAACCGAGACCCTTTGCGTTAATGAACGTAGATGATGAAATGTTGTGTAAAAATAGTTCAATGCTATTTTTTCATGAATAAATGAAATAAACTAAAGGAAGTGCATATTTGAATAATATGGATGATAAACGATTAACAAATATGATTTATTAGATACAGTAAATTCAAAGATAACAAGGAATACATTTTGAATTAGTTTATAATTAGATTATATCGACAAATCAAAAATCAAAGTCAGATTTGTTACTATTGTCTATTGTACGTGAATATAGAATATAATATTTACCATTAATTTTTTATATTTTATAGGTTTTGCTGGAATAAGTCTGATAGGATTTGTTTTGTTTCGTATAATAATTTTTTTTAGAAAATTCTGATTTCAAAAATCGTGAATTTTTTCGTATGAAAAATCTGTAAACTAATTATTTTTATTTGATCACAATTTTTCCGTTGCGTAATAATTTTCATTATTGGTTGAAAAGAGAAGTAAAAGGTAAATTGATAATTAAGTTATGTAAATTGTCAAAAGTTAGAGGTAAAAGGTAAAAATGATAATCACGTTGTGTAAATGGTAACAATAATTAGCATGTGGTGTTGGTAAACTGATATTCAAAAGGTAAATGCAAGAAAAAAAATAATATCTTAGAATGAAAATAATAATTCTATATATATATATATATATATATATATATATATATATATATATATATATATATATATATATATATATATATATATATATATATATATATATATATATATATATTTTATATAGTCAAATTTGTCTATTTTCAGTTAACCAATAAAGTTTAGCGCGATGATCTAAATTGGATACCATTTTGCTTAATAATGTTAGATAGTTTATAAGACAGTTCCAAAACTTGCCATTAATTTTACTTTTTAATTTTTCGTTAATATTAATTTCCATATTCTACGAAATCATTTGCAAGTCATTTTTCAGTTTGATTACTTCCCTAATGGGAATTGTTTGCTGTTACCACTTACCAAACTATTCTTAGATGATTATTTGGAAAATGGCGTAGTCCTCTCATTTTTTTTGTATCCGCTGTTATACTGTTTATTTATAAGCATTCTTTTTCTCCATATTGTAATCATCCAAATCTAAAACACTTGACTTTGATCCCTTGCATCTGTAAAATGGATTTAATATCTCACACAAAATCTCATATTACATATACATTAAATTTATTTTATATATCATTTTAAATTTTGTCGTATGCTGCTGTGTTTTCAAGTCAAGTAATTTTAAGAAAAAAAGTTTTTTTTTCCCCTTAATCATGTTAAAGACCAAATGCCCAAATTTCGTTCGTAATTTTCGTTCGAGTAAGTTCATTATTTTTTTTTTTTTTTTTTTTTTTTTTACATATTAGTACCGACGGATAGTAATCTTACCTTTGTACTTACTGTACAATAGTAAAATATGAAATTATGTCCAGAAATGAATTATTATAATCATCCTCTCTCTCTCTCTCTCTCTCTCTCTCTCTCTCTCTCTCTCTCTCTCTCTCTCTCTCTCTCTCTCCCTAAAATCCAATGTGAAGATAACTCATACCTTCACCTATCCAGCAAACTTATTGAAGAACTTTTATCCTCGTTATTCTGATGTATTTACAAAACAAATTTCATTCTCATTAGTATTTATAAGAATCATCATCAATATAATATTATTTTGCTATAATAAAAATACCAAGAAATAAATAAACCCCCGGATGAGAAAGGACTAAGCGATTTGACCGCAGAAGGGATAAGAAAATGAGATCTTGAAAACTTTCACGAATATTCAAATTTCTTCTCCCCTTCATAAAGACGTCGCAATTTTGATAGATTCCACCTGACTTAGAAGTTTAGTTCGAATTTTTTTTTTCTTTTTTTATTTCTTTATAGATATAGAGGTGGACAATTTTGATTTTCTTCAAAATGATTATAGATGAAATAGCTTTGATTTTCGAATGGATATATGAAAATGGTTCATGTTTGTTTTTTTTTAAACCCTGATAGTTGGTATGTCATAAATCTCTCTCTCTCTCTCTCTCTCTCTCTCTCTCTCTCTCTCTCTCTCTCTCTCTCTATAGACTAAACTACCATATTAAGGTATATATATTATATATATATATATATATATATATATATATATATACATACATACATATATATATATACATATACACACACACATATATATATATATATATATATATATATATATATGTATATATATATATATATGTGTGTGTGTGTGTGTTTGTGTGTGTGTGTGTGTGTGTGTGTATGTAAATACATGTATTATATATATCACTATTTTCTCAACCTCGAAAAGTCATGTATTACCTAATTAGCTGTAATGTAATTTTTAATTTTACCAATAGCATGATAGTGTTATTCCAAGAAAAATACAGCGTTTTCATTATTGACAAATAATTGACGAACATGTATTGGCTTATAGGAAGACTAATAATTACTCAAAACAAATTTCTATCACAGGATTTCACAAATCATAACTACAGTATTATGTCATTGTGTGTTGAGAATATTAATTTTCCAATTAATATAAATTTTCTTCAGACTGTTTGTAATTACTCAGGTTTTTATTTTAATTATGTAAAGGTAATTGACCTAAATATGTACGGTAAATTCAGACAGACAGACAAACAGACATTGATTTTGATTATCTTTACTTGACTGAAACTTGTAACATTGAATTTGTTTAGATAATGAAATAATTGGACAAACCACGAAGGACAATATAACCCTCACTGGCTGTTAATGTTTTATATTATGGGGAATTCGTTTATTTCAGATCTTAGGATACCGAAAATATTATAATTAAAAGTTTTTGGTAATGCTATTTAAATTCCCCGGCTAACGACTAACAAAAATTGATGATTTTAGAGCATTGATAAAAAAGTGTTATCTAAAAAAAAGATAAATAATGATAGATAATCTGTAATTCTTTGTTATATAACAGTCTGTTATAGAAAATAGACTTTACAAGAATAAATAAATGCACAAAACAAAGTTATTGATATACAAACATACTAATGAAAGAATCCTAGATTTTATTCATACTATTGCAAATGATATTTTGAAAGGAGAATGGGTAATTTTATTCTGCGAAAGTCTTGCAAGGCGTAATTTATTTCCTTGATCTTACATAATTTTCTCTTAAATTATATAGATTTATTGCAAATGCATTCCGATCTTTTTGGCATTTTCCTGATAATTTATATTCCTGGTCATACATTCGGTAATTCCGTATTTCTTGAATTATATTGATT
The DNA here is from genome assembly GCF_036898095.1 of Palaemon carinicauda. Taxonomy (NCBI): domain Eukaryota; kingdom Metazoa; phylum Arthropoda; class Malacostraca; order Decapoda; family Palaemonidae; genus Palaemon; species Palaemon carinicauda. Next base: position 126,206,339 of record NC_090744.1, on the reverse strand, counting down.
TATTGCAAATACAATAGAAAATTGGAATTTTCCTGAAAATACAGAAATATGTTTTCATTTTTATTAAGACTCGAAAAAGAATTTGTAGGTGAAACTAGTCAGATATAACAAGAAGATTATAATACATTCCTTGGCATTTGGTGTATTATCTTTTGAAATTATAAAAAACATTCTAGGGAACGTATCTTGCTTTTTATATAGTAAGCTTACGTAATAACTATAAGAATCTCTCTCTCTCTCTCTCTCTCTCTCTCTCTCTCTCTCTCTCTCTCTCTCTCTCTGCCGGAGTTTGAGTGAATTTCTGAATAACTATAAGAATCTCTCTCTCTCTCTCTCTCTCTCTCTCTCTCTCTCTCTCTCTCTCTCTCTCTGCCGGAGTTTGAGTGAATTTCTGAATAACTATAAGAATCTCTCTCTCTCTCTCTCTCTCTCTCTCTCTCTCTCTCTCTCTCCTCTCTCTCTCTCTCCGTCGGAGTTAGAATGTATTTCCAGATAATGGTAGCCGTTAGTCTGTTCAAGTAATTTCTCTAAGTGATTAATTGTTGTTTAGCGCACTCACATCCAAATGGATTACTGGGGGG
>NC_090744.1:126200758-126203258 GCF_036898095.1 Palaemon carinicauda | reverse complement strand
AGAGAGAGAGAGAGAGAGAGAGAGAGAGAGTGTGTGTGTGTGTGTGTTACTAGGAGTTTGCAAGGATTTTGGATGCCTCAAAGTCTTTTTTAGTCCATTCACGGAGACTCCGATTGCTCTTTGGTAGAGCGATTTAATTTCAGCATTTAGAGATATCTTATGACCTAGAGAGAGAGAGAGAGAGAGAGAGAGAGAGAGAGAGAGAGAGAGAGAGAGAGAGAGAGAGAAGGATTTTGGATGTCTCTAAGACTTTTTAGTCCATCCACTTAGACTCCACTTCCACTTTGGTAGAGCGATTTAGTTTCAGCATTTAGAGATGTCGTATGACCTTGAGAGAGAGAGAGAGAGAGAGAGAGAGAGAGAGAGAGAGATTGAGAAGAGAGAGAGAGAGAGAGAGCGAGAGAGAGATATTCAGTGTTATAGCCAGGGATTTTTATATCACTCAGGAACAAACTGTCTGTGATATCTAATTAATCTACGTCCCAGGGTAGGGTTTTAGTGCTGTTAGTCCACCTCACGAGGTTCATGGTAGGCATTACCAATTCTAGACTCACGTTTTGGCTTTTGACTTTACCTCGGTTTCTAACTCCTTTCTTCCTTGATAGTTCAACTTCTTGTAACTTTACTTCATAGTTCCTTTTATTCACTTGTCTAAGGAATGTCTTTTAGTTTTTAACTTTCGTGTTGAATTGGATTCTACGTTGAATTATATTTTTAATGATTTTTTACCACTATCAATTGGCCCAAATACTACAATCGTTGGAAAAGGCTAAATGGATAAAAAATGGATCTATAAAAATAATGTTAATGATGTAACTGAAGATAACCCAATTATTGGGATATTTTATTAATTGCATAATACTAATCCAAAGTTATCATCTGAAGACTAATGAAGGCCCAAGAAAATCAAGAAACAAAGGTAAGGCAAAAAAAGTCTTCTTCATCAGGGTAATCAAAGTTGTACCAGGTGCAGCCTTTATGAAAACCCCTTATGGCGTCAATGATATTTAATTTTATTCTCACGGGGATTTGTCTGCTTTGTTTATGCTCCCTGGGATTTATGTGTTAAGTTTATTCTCTCATGGATTTGCCTTGTCTATTTATGCTCCCAGGATTTGTCTGCTGAATGTATAATCCCACATATTTGTCTGCTGTGTTTAGACGGCCAAGAATTTGTTTGCTATGTATATTTTCCCATGAAGTTAGCTACGATTATTGTGCTTATATATGTATAATGGTTTTATTCCCTTTCGGCTACCTTATGAGTTTATTCACCCTGTATTTTATGCTGGTTTTATTCTCCTCACTGATTTGTCGGCTATATTTAGTCTCCACTGATTTTTGCTTAGTTGATGATATCGATTTATTAATCTGCTTGATTTACTCTCCAGAGTTTAGTCAGGTGGGATTATCCCGCAATGGATTGGTCTGCTGAGTTTATTCCCCTTTAAATTTGTATTCAAGATATATTTCTCCATAGATTTGTACGACGTATCCATACCCACTGTCCCTTTTTTTCCTTCTAGTTGAACTCCGTCAGGGATTCCCTCTTAGATTAATATGTGGGATTTTCTTTTCCGTCTTGATGTTGGGAACGATATTCGCCTAGCTGTGTCCAAGACGAACATAGAGGCCTCGTCACACGAGGCCAAGACAACAAGTGTCTCATTGATTGTATTCTTCAGCAAATTTTTTTACTTTGATTTATAATTTTAGAGTGACTTGAGTAAACAACATAAAACAAAATCTGTTTTTTTTTTTTTTTTTTTTTTTTGAGCCAGGGGGCGGGGGGCATGGACCATTAAAGGTTGAGAAACGATATATTTGTTATTTCTTTAATCTGTCCCTTAGTTGATGGCCCCTGCATTTGTCTGTGCGGTTTATTTATCTTTAGAAGCGTCATAAGCATATTAGTATTTTGGCGCGATACCAGGTCTTTATATTTTGATATGCAGTGTTTATTAATATATTTGTTAATTCTGCTATATAGAAACGATAGTTCTTTGATAGGTAAAATTGCAAAATAATACTGTGGCCCGAGATTTGGGATAGTATGTAAAACGTTCCTTTGGTCATGATACACCAAGTTTACAATAATATATTACCGTGAACTTAGAAGGCATTTTATTGTTGGTAATTAAATGTGCCAAATATTTCAGAGTTACAGATAACGGAGAATAGCTTGGTTGAAGTAAAAATGTAAAAGAAGTAATTTTGACTCTTGAAATATTAAAGCAAGTTTGACTCTTTAAACATTGAAGTAATTTTGACTCTTAAAACTTAGAAGTAATTTTTACTCTTTAAAACGTTGAAGTAATTTTGACTCTTAAAACTTAGAAGTAATTTTGACTCTTAAAACATTAAAGTAATTTTGACTCGTAAGACATTGAAGTTATCTTGACTCTTAAAACATTGAAGTAATTTTGACTCTTAAAGCATTGAAGTAAATTTGATTCTTAAAACATTTATGTCATTTGGATTTAAAACATTGCAGTAATTT
>NC_090744.1:126163675-126178675 GCF_036898095.1 Palaemon carinicauda | reverse complement strand
AATATTTTCAAATAAATTTTGAATTCAAATATCACCTAAATGTGTTTATGTTAAGAAAATCTCTTATTCGATAAGATATAAAAACTAAAAAATTCGGTATTACATACTGACATAAAGATATAATAAAATATTGTTTAAAGTGGTAAAAATGAAGAATAATTCTACTCACGACACTTAGTAATGTATATCATTAAATACAAAAATGGTTCTAAACTAGTACAAAAATAAAATGAAAAAAAAAAAAACATCAAATAAAAATATAATAATTTTACGAGCTAAATATCATGAACATGAAAAAATTAACACATCTCAATTTAAAAAAATCATTCAAAATAAAAATAAAAATGAAAGAAGTTTAAATATTTAATATGATATATCAAATATACTGAATCTCATACAAAGAAAATATATTCTTGCCCATAAAAACATTGAGCAAGAAATATACAAATAACATATCTACATTTTAAATAGGTAAATTATTTAACATCTTACAGCGTCAAGATGAAAGAATTTCACAATAAAACATCAATTTAACAGAAAAATAGATTAATATTCACAGGCTTCATTACTTGAGAATAACCATCATTTTCTAAGTTAAACACCCTAACCTCCCTTTTAGACTAAACACTTCCCTTCATCAAATATATTTTTCATTTTAACATTCGACTTTAGGCCTAAGTAAGCCTAATATGGTCTCATTTCCCTTCACCAAATATCTTAATTCTTAATTTCAATATATCTTTTTTAACAATCAGCTTTAGGCCTAAGTAAGCCTAATATTGTCTCACTTCCCATCACCAAATATCTTTAATCTTAGTTTTAATGTATTTTTTTCTAACAATCAGCTTTAGGCCTAAGTAAGCCTAATATTGTCTCGCTTCCCTTCACCAAATATCTCTACTCTTAGTTTTAATATATCTTTTTTGTAACAATCAGCTTTAGGCCTAAGTAAGCCTAATATTGTCCCACTTCCCTTCATCAAATATCTTTACTCTTAGGTTTAATATCTCTTTTTGTAATAATCGACTTTAGGCCTAAGTAACCCTAATATGGTCTCACTTCCCTTCATCAAATATCTTTACTCTTAGTTTTAATATCTCTTTTTGTAATAATCGACTTTAGGCCTAAGTAACCCTAATATGGTCTCACTTCCCTTCATCAAATATCTTTACTCTTATTTATAATATCTTTTTATTGACAATCGGCTTTAGGTCTAAGTAAGCCTAATATTGTCTCACTTCCCTTCATCAAATATAGTTACTCTTAGGTTTAATATCTCTTTTTGTTACAGTCGGCCTTAGGCCTAAGTAAGCCCATTATGGTCTAACAGAATTTTCGTTTCTCTTCGCTTATTGCAAAGCAGTGACCAGAATTTCATCTTTGTTCAAATCAGAGGTTGAATCTTCTACAGATTACATAAATGACTAGAAGGGCGCTCAGTAGAGAGCATGCCTTCGCCACGCTAAGTAGTCTTACTTTGCTCTTAACTCAACTGCATACTTGCACTTCGATACCATTTCTTCAAATTCTAATAAGTTTATCCTTTGATCATAACCCATATTATTATTACTTGCTAAGCTACAACCCTAGTTGGAAAAGCAGGATGCTATGAGCCCAGTGGCTCCAACAGGGAAAATAGCCCAGTGAGGAAAGGAAACAAGGAAATAAGAAAAGTAATTGACAATTAGAATAAGATTTTAAGAATAGTAACATGAAAATAAATATTTCATATACAAACTAGAAAAACTGTAACAAAATAAGAGGAAGAGAAATAAGATAAAATAGTGTGCTTGGGTGTGCCCTCAAGAAAGAGAACTCTACCCAAAGACAGTGGAAGATCATGTTACAGGGGCTAAGGCACTACCCAAAACCTGAGAACAATGCTTTGATTTCGGAGTGTCCTCCAAGTTTCGTTGAAAAATGTTTCGTAAATTGTTCCGTAATATTCATAAAGAAAAAGCTATCAAAATATTTCTCATTAACTTAACAATGCGATTATTTTCACAATACTTCTACTTCTGCGTAATTGTACTTTGATGTACTTTATCCAAAATGTTAAAGACTCCTACTTAGGGCATGCCCATCATGGCTACCAAGTTTGGTCGAAGACATTAGTTTCAGTGTAAAGTTGGTCACAAACAAACAAAAAAACAAACTAACAGACAAGGGTTGTAATGCAATAAGATTTAACCCCTCACTAAGAGAAAACGATGATAATATAGTTATATTTGAATCAAATCTGCGTATGAGCACATAATTCACTCTACAGGCAGATAAAAATAAAAAAAAATATAAAATAAAAGTAAAAAATCATGCGTGAAAGAAGGGTAAGAAAATTCACTTATTTATAAAATAGTTAAAAAATCTCTCTCTCTCTCTCTCTCTCTCTCTCTCTCTCTCTCTCTCTCTCTCTCTCTCTCTCTCTCTCTCTCTCTCTCTCTATAATATTTTAATTCAACTCTATCATTGTGTCTCCTATTATGTCCCGAGATGAAAAAATAGCTTTCTACACAAAAAAGGATCAACTAACGCACAAAAGGCTAATTAATATAAACGTTGATTGAATATAATTTTAGTGGCATTAACAATCAATCAAAAATTTCTCAAGGCCTAAATTAAATTGACAAAATAACTAACAGACATTCCTTAGTTTATACTACGTGGAACTCGGTGTCACAATAAGAAAAAACAAGTTTTTATGCAACATTTCTGTAAAATCTAAGTCTTGTATATACATAAACTTGGGAGGTACAAATGGTACACGTCTTGGAACTAAAAAGAAACCAAAATACAATGAAGAAACCGGAGGAAAAGTATGAAAAGAGAGAGAAAATAAGAAAATTAAGCAGAAGACGGAGTGAGGAAAGAAGTCGTGAGGAAAAGGTCAAAATATGAGGAATCGGATGTTTAAAGACAAAAGAAGGGCACGAATGTATATAACAGGAATAGGGGAAAAGTAAATCAAAACGAGGAGGAAAGTAAATAAAAAAGAGGAGAAAAAGGAAAATAAAATTGTATACGAGGGGCAAAAACGTAGAGCATGAGTAGGAAGGGAAAATATGAGTTATGGAATGTAAGAGGAAAACGGAATCCTATACAAAATTAAAAGGTTTGAAATGGAGTGAGATAAAGGTTAAAAAAACTAAAAAAAGGAGGAAAAAATTGCAAAATATTCGATTTTTTCAAAAACGAAACGACAGAAAATGATTACTGTTTTGTCATCTACATGGTGTATAAATTAAGTCTTATTTTGAGATTCCAGACAGTATTTAGTCTAATGATGAATAAGCATATTTTGATATACCTTTTACAATTGTTCGTCACCGATTTTCTACTAATTTCAAAAAAGAATTTACATATATATCTGGAGGGTGTTATTGTTATCATTTTACAAAGTCTAGCAAAATGTTCATAACTTCCTATATATATTATTTATTTCCTTATTTCCTCTCCTCACTGGGCTATTTTCCCCTGTTGGAGCCCTTGGGCTTATAACATCTTGCTTTTCAATCTAGGGTTGTATCTTAGCTGCTAATAATAATAATAATAATAATAATAATAATAATAATAATAATAATAATAATAATAATAATAATAAATAATGATAGTAATAATAATAATAATAATAATAATAATAATAATAATAGTAGTAGTAATAATAATAATAATAATAATAATAGTAACAATAATAATAATAATAGTAATGATAGTAGACATCAACAACAACAACAACAACAACAATAATAATAATAATAATAATAATAAAAACAACAACAACAACAACAACAACAATAATAATAATAATAATAATAATAATAATAATAATAATAATAATGAAAGCATAAATATGAAAGGATACATCTATGCAAATGTTATCAGGAAATATAAACTGATATTGAATATAGATATGACCAACAAAGCTTAAAAAAAGAACAATAATTTTCCATTCCTATTAATCAATCATATTCTTTTGTTTCTATTGTTTAAACCAGAAAACAACAAACAAACATATTCAGATACATACACATACACATCTCTCTTATACAATAAAGAGCAAATGTCTGGCTTTATATACAAATATGTAAATATATGTATATGTATATATATATATATATATATATATGTGTGTGTGTGTGTGTGTGTGTTAGTGTGTGTGAGTATGTGTGTGTATGTATGTATGTATATATATGTATATATATATATATATATATATATATATATATATATATATATATATATATATATATATATAACGGATTTTGAGCGAAGCGAAAAATCTATTTTTGGGTGAGATGGCCATGTCGTCCTGATGGAAGTTCCTATAGGGTAGCTTCCTAGGGTATATTACAACTACGGCGATATTCCCAGAGAATTTACCTTAAGGTACCAGAATTCTAACTCCTGGAGCGAGTATCCCTCGTGAAAGGGATATCGCGACATATCAGAGGACGTATTCTAGACACATCACATGGCAATCTACATCCTGGACAGAGATTTCGTCTCGTAGGAGGTGATTGACGAGATACGAATTCGGGAAAGAAAAAGGGGGAGCCGCTCCCAAGGCTTCCCTATCCCCCGATTCGTATGCGTGCCTGGCGCCAATCCTGGCGCCATCTGTATTCCTTGTAGCGTACACGAGGTGCTACAGATACTGTATGTAGGGAGGGGTCCTACAGCCCTTTCTTAGAAAGGCAAGGGCGGGTCCATCAGGACGACATGGCCATCTCACCCAAAAATAGATTTTTCGCTTCGCTCAAAATCCGTTTTTTGGGCTCAAGCCATGTCGTCCTGATGGAAGTGTACCAGAGCATTACTGTATCTGTGGATTCTCAGAACGTGCCGTACTCCCCGGAGGTAATTTTTTCCCGGTCGACTAGACCTAGAGACCTAAGATGTTACCGTTATACATCTTTTCAACTAACTATAAACTATGTTAGAGCTTCCTGCCCCCTACAGGGAAGAGTCCTACTAGACTCTGGAAAAGTCTCGAAGAGTACATATATCTATGTATGAATACCAGGCAAGCTAATATAGTGGTCTCGCCCTATATTAAGTAAAGCATAGTTTGTAAAGGACCACTGCGTCAATATGAAATATCGACCAGTTTTCCGCACAATACTTGTATTGGACAAAGGTTTTATATCCACATAGGAGGAAAACCAATGCAACATAGCTTGCATAAAGGAACAATTCTATTAGAATTATCCCAGATAAGGTACATAAAATGAATGCTCAATTATACCAATAAATTGACACAGGTGAAGGAGACGCAAGGTTCTCAAGAACCAGATTATTGACAGGCAATAAATAGACAGGTTAACCACAATTATATATATATATATATATATATATATATATATATATATATATATATATAAGAAGAGGATAACCCAAAACTTTAAGCATAAGTATGATAGTAAACAGAGCTTGTTTGTCTGAAAAAAAACATTAGATGCCACTTTTAAGATAACGAGGTATCAAAGTCATAAAAGCCTGTATTGCAAATCAATGACATTAGCGTTAGAAACGCTCGGCACACATGTCTGCACTTATGCTAGGTTCACCTTCGGAAATGGAACAGTCTGGATGGGCAACACAGTGCCCTCACTTAGTTTGTAGTACAGTATGTAACCACACACTCACCCTGGAATTAATCGTCCCAATTAAGATCACTGTTCCTCGCAGAGTTAAACAGTAGGGTTAACACCGCGACCCACTGCTACCACAGATCTCTTTTAGTTCCTCTACTTGCTTCGCATAGTGGCGAAAGAACACTCTGGAAGACTTCCAGCCAGTGTATGAACGGAGATGTTCAAAATCCATACAATTAAAGAAATTTGAGAATGAGGCAACTTTCCTCGGATCGTGACCTGCGGGTGTATTGTCAGGATCCGCTCTGCGAATAAAATATGTGATTTTCGCTCTGAGTTGATTCAGAGATAAATTTGAGCCTGATGTTTCTCCCCTGAATAGTTGACCACCCTTGAAGTCTGAAGTTCTATGAAGATAGACCTTTAGGCATTCTACTGGACATAGAGATGCATCTTCTTTCAGAGGGCAGATTCTCCAGGGACCCCACCTGTTGGTGGGTAACTCATTCTTGGCGAGAAACGTAGGATCCGGAAACAGGTTCAGTTCTTCCCCATCCAGGAACTGAACACGACCTGCCTCTCTCGAGAGGCTACAATCTCACTAACCCTGGCCCCGGACGCGAGTGCAAAATAGGAAAATAACTTTTTGTGTCAAATCCTTTAACGCACACTCTTCATTGCTCAACAGAGAAGCGAAATGAAGAACTTGTCTAAAGACCATGAAATGGGCTTTGGAGGTGCTGAAGGTCTGAGCCTAGCACAGGCTTTCGGGACTTTATTAAAGATCTCGTTACCTAGGTCGACCTGGAAGGCATATAGAATGGGTCTTGTCAAAGCAGACTTACACGCTGAAATCGTGTTCGCTGCCAACCCTTGACCATGGAGGTGGGGAAAAAAGATAAGCAGAAGTCTGTCAAGATCACCTGCGGAATCTTCGCCTTGACAAAAGGCCACCCATTTTCTCCAAGATGACTCATATTGCCTTCTAGTAGATTTGCACTTATATTCCTCAAGGAAGTCTATACTGGCTTTCGAAATCCCGAAACGCTTTCTCACCGCTAGGGAGAGAAAATCATGAACTGCAGGGTCCGGGTTTTCTGTAATGAAGCGCAGACAGTTGACTTCTGGACTCGCTGGGTCAGAACTGGATCTGGTAGTGGTACAAACTTCAGCTACAGTTCCAATGCCAGGAGGAACCACACGCTGTTCGGCCACTTGTGAGCCACTATTGCCGCTACCCTTTGAAGGATCTCAGTTTGTTGAGGACCCTCAACAGAAGGTTGTGAGGAGGGAACAGATAAATCTTGGACCATCTGTTCCAGTCGAGGGACATCGCGTCCACTGCTTCCGCTAAGGGGTCCTCGTACGGGGCACGTACAGGGGCAACTTCTTGTTGTCTTTCGTCGCAAAGAGGTCTATCTGCAGTTCTGGGACTGATTCAGAATGAAGGAGAATGATCCTGCGTCTAAGGACCATTCCGACTCTATCGGTGTGAACCTGGATAGAGCGTCCGCTGTCACATTGCGGACTCCTTGAAGGTGAACTGCCGACAGGTACCACTTCTTCTTTTCCGCCAATCGGAAGACGGCCAACATCACCTGGTTGAGAGGTGGTGACCTCGATCCTTGTCGATTCAAGTATCTCACAACTACCTCGCTGTCTATCAGCACTTTATGTGGAACGAATGACGCGGGGAGACTTTCTTTAAGGTAAGGAGCACTGCCCTAGCTTCTAGAAAGTTTTATGAGAAAGGTCTTGAATAGCCTGGACCAAGTCCCCTGGACTTTTTTCCGATGAGAGTGACCTCCCCATCCCTCCTTCGAGGCGTCTGAGTGAATCGTCACCGACGGGGGAGGTGGCTGAAGAAGAACCTGACTTCTTTAGATGTCTGGCTTGGAACCAAGGCCTGAGAAGAGTACTTAGCCGAAGCGGCTGGTCTTCTCAGATCTCTTCACGCGTTTGATGCATAACTTCTCCAAACTCCGATTGCATCCTTTAGCACTGGGTCTGTCACCGAAGCAAACTGGAGAGAGCGCAGTACTCTCTCCTGCTCGTGTCTTGATATCCTTTCGGAATCTTGAAGTCTCTTGACAGAACCCGCTATCTCCTTCCTTTTCTTCGCCGGGGTGGAGAAACGGTGTGACAAAAGGTCCCAGTGGATCTTAGCCACTGGAACTTTTGAGATGGAGAAAGTCGAGACTTTTTCTGTTGATCTTGAAGCCTAGGTACTCTAGGAACTGGATCACTTGACAGGAAGCTTGCAAGCATTCTGTCTCGGATGCTGCCCACACCAACCAGTCGTCCAGGTAGGCTACTACCTGAATTCCCTTTAGGCGAAATTGTTTGAGAGCTACGCTCGCAAGCTTCGTAAAAATCCTTGGGGCTATGTTTAGCCCGAATGGCATGGCTCCGAAGGCGTATAGTCTTCGTTGTAGCCTGAACCCTAGGTAGGGGGAGAGTCGATGGCTAATTGGAATGTGCCAGTAGGCGTCTGACAAGTCTATAGAGACGGAATATGCCCTCTTGGGCAGTAAGGTCCTTATGTGTTGCAGTGTTAGCATTTTGAATTTGCAATTCACTATGAACTTGTTAAGTGGCGACAAGTCCAGAATGACTCTGAGCTTTTCCGAGTCTTTCTTGGGAACACAAAACAGCCTCCCTTAGAAATTTATGGGCTTCACCCTTTTTCTCCAACAGTTCTTGAACGTACTCCTCCATAACGGGGGTGGAGTGTTGGAAAAACCGAAGGTACGGGGGTGGAGTGCTGTACCAGCTCCCGCCCAGTCCATTCTTGAGTAGGCTGTGGGCCCAGGGATCGAAGGTCCACCGATCCCGAAATTTCAGAAGTCTCCCTCCTACCGGTATCACCTCACTTGGACTGCCGTCCTGAGGTCTTGCCTTCCTGACCACGACCACCCCTGAATCCCCTTCCCCTTGAGGGGCGTCTAGACGAGCCTCTGGCTGCTCCTCTAGGCTTTGCTCGAAAGGAAGTAGACTGCCCTTCGAACGCTGGGGTGAATGCCGTGGACTGTGTCGACACGGCCTGGGGTACCCACTGAAAGGTGGTCGGGGTTTGTGCCACGATCTGGGGCACTGGGGGCAATGGCAATTGCAGTTGCTGTTGCTGTCTAAGAGGCTTGGCTGGCCGAGACGGTAGCCTAGTCCTCATAGTCTTCCTCTTTGGTTGAGGACCCTCATCCGGGGAAGACTTTCTTTTGATAGCCAGGCCCCACATCTGGAGAAGGTTTCTATTCTCCAAGGCGGCTTTATCAACAACTTCTTTGACCAAGTCGGTAGGGAAAAAGGTCTTTTTCCCCAAATGTTGGAGGAGATTAGTTTCTTTAACTCGTGCCTCACCGTAGCCGAGGTAAACACGAACTCCCTACAAGCTCTCCTTGCCTTGACGAAGCCATAAAGGTCCTTCGTCACTGTGGCCAGATGAGGCTTGGCCACTACCATGAACATTTCATGGAACTTGGGGTCACTTGCCATCGTCTCGAGAGTAGTCTGAAGAGACATTGAGGCAGTCAGTCTTTCTTTTGTATCGAACTCACTTCGCAAAAGAAAGTCAGACAGCTTAGGGAGGTCCTTGCCGAACTGACGTCCGGCAATATCAACCTCCAACTTTCCCACTGAGAACGTAAGATGGACGTCCTTCCAGTCTTTGTGGTCCATAGGCAGGGCCAGCGACAAGGGTTTACACTCCTCTAGGGAGGGGCAAGACTTGCCGGCCTCGATTGCTTTTAGTACAGCCAGAAACCCTTTCTGTAAAAGGGGGAAGGCTCTAGTAGGCGAGGACACAAAGGAAGGGAGCTTCCTATTCAATGCAGCTACCTTTGAGTTAGAGAAGCCCCTCTCTTTCATCGAGGATGAAAGTAGAGCTTGAGCCTTAGCATGGTCCATCACTATGACCTCCTTCGGCTCTGTCTCCTCCTTTGAAGCTGGTTCCTTCCTCAGCCGGACATAACAGTCCGGATATGATGCCTTGCTGGGCCAGAATTCCACCCTCCAGGGGAACTGAGCCCAGCTTATCCGAGATGACGATCTTTCCAGTCGTCATCGGCATGTGCTCAGCATACCTCCATGGGTTAGCATCTGAGCACAAGGGAAGGTCTTTCACATTGAGCTTTTTCTGGGGCCCATGTGATTCTGCAAGGCACTGCATTCGCAGTTCCATTGCAGCCGCCTTCTCCTGATTCTCCTTCTGTATTTGTTGGATCATTCCAACAATAGAAGAGAGGGCCTGTCCCAGCTCTACTGGGAGACCGGCCGATGTAGAGGGGCTTGAACTTCATCCTGGGCTTCTGCCAGGAGGTCTTCCTCCTGACACCCGTCCACATCAGACATCCTGTCATTTAGCTGGATGTCTTGCATCGCGACCGCGACTTCAGCATCCACCTGGATCTGAACTTAGGGGATCTCCTCTTGAGGCTGGGGAATCACTGCATCAGCTGATGCCTTAGGGAAAGGATACGCCCTCATCTTCTCACTTGGAAGATAAGGGCCAGAAGTGTTCTTTTGGAAGCCCCTTACCCAGGTACGAAGCTTCTTCCTAGCTATTTAAATGTTTCATTAATCAGGTTAGTGCACACAGTACATACCTGAGGGTCCCAATACCGGAGATCATCCTTGGAGACAGCGTATGCTGCGTGTCTCCTACAAAACTCATGTCCGCAGAGGTTCTTGCTGCTGACATTGCAGAAAGCACTTCCCCACTTCGGAGTGTCCTTCTGTAAAGAGAAGAAATTTCCATGAGTATCAAGTGAACTATGTATCACTGGATATGCATAGTATAGCATAACAATTCAGAAAGGAAAGACACACACTTGTGTTTCCCTCACAACCCATTGTTGCAGCCTTCCAGATAATAAAATCAAAAATGGTTTATCTCTTCTAGAGTAACCAATGCAAGGTTTCCAGAGGAAACAGGTGGAGCTCACACCTAAGCAATGATTTTAAAATCCTGGATAATAGACAGGGAAGAACTCAGCTTCCTATCTGAGGGCAACAGCAAAGGGATGTGCAAGAAAACACAATAGTGTTAGAAGATAGAGTGCTGTACCAAAACCTTTACTATAGTTTTCTTCTTACTGTATATGCTATACAGAAGAATACTAGTACAGTATAGGGGGATGTGTGCCGGCCTGCCTTTGCCGGCCGGCACACACCACAACTACTTAACAGCTATAGGGCGGCAGCACTCTGGTTCAAATGCCTGTGCCGGTCGGCAGCAACTGCCGGCCGGTAACAGCCAGTGTTGGCCGGCAATGGCTGCCGGCCAGCAACTACACAAGGTAGTACCCAGCTGCCGGCCACACTCTTGGTGACCGGCAGACAAGGACTGACATAAGCCGGCCGGCAAAGGTACAAGACCGATGCCAGCCGGCAGCAAAAGAACCAGAGGACTACACCTGCCCGGCTGCCGGCCTCATAGGCCGGCAGCCGGGACAGGTACAGCACTAGAAGAAAAATAGAATGGATGCCGGGATAAGAGTGTACACAACCTCCAAGCCCGGCTACCGAAAGAGTGCATATAAGGAAGGGGAGAAACTAATTCAGGCTTCCTTGACCAATGCCGTCCGGCTCTGGGCAGGCATGGATGAGGGACCAAGAGAGGTCCGGGCAGCACTCGAAAACATAAGACCCTTGCCGGCCAGCAGCTCTGCCGGCCGGCAATGGGCTGAGTCAATTCCACATCCCAACCTATACTAGGTCCAGAAGTAGAACGACGTACAGTACAGTAAGACCCCTGCCGGCCAGCTCTGCCGGCCGGCAAGGTACAGTACAGTAATGGCTAGGCCATTACGGAGATAGAGGGGGAAGGGACAAGAGGGTCCTGCCAACCTTGCTTTAGTGACAGATCACCCGCAGCCAAGAAACTTATCTTAGCCTAAGGGAGATCTAAGGGGAAAGGCCAGCAATACTTGCCAGCTTCCAGAGCACCAAAGCAAGGAAGGCGTTGCTACTCCCAAGGGAAGAACTTATCCTCCCCCGAGAACAGCAACAGGACTAGTCTGGTAGATCACAAAAGAAGGAATCATAACTACAGAAACCTTCGGTAGTGACCTAAGGAAGCTAAGCTCCCTTTGTATGTGTTAGGTCAGCGAGGGGGACTCTGCCCCAAGCCAGACAACACAGACTCAGACTAAAAACTCTGTTGTTCTGTCCCTCTTGAACCATAACTACAGGAACAGGAAGGTACAGTAACACCCTAGTATAGTTTTATCGAAAATAAATTCGGAAAAAACCACTTAGGGATAAGCCCAAGGCTTAAACAGAGGGAAAGGGATTGCATACCTTCTCCGAAGAAAAGAAAGCAACCGGGGAGTATGATAAAGTATACTAAGGCTCCATAAGCAATTAGCCTAGGCACCAAGAGAATCGATTACCTAATTCACCGAAACTCACACGTATACAATCTTGGAAATATTCCACACAGTCTAAAATGTATAAAATATAGCCTAAAGCTTCAATAAAATTTTAATTATACTCGGAAAAACCAAAATCATGCATGAAGTACTAGGACCAAACGACTAGGCTACATGGCCTAGCGTAGGCCAGAATGGCGAATACTTCGCCAAATAATACTAAGCACGAAAGGAAATCCTATGTAATGCTAAATAGCTAAAATTTATTAAAGCAAAACAACCAGGAATGTCGCTCTGACTAACTAATTTATACCTAGCGAGCGACAGTGTCCAGGACACCTCTGGTAGGCTACGGCTCTTGTATCAAAGATTAATCCTATTAATCATTCAAAATTTTACCAAGAGCCTACATTTATACATAACAGACACTATACTCAACTTATCAGAGGCCGACGAAGACGAAGAAGCCATGAAAAGTCGAATAAATCCAAGATTTGCGAGAAAAACAGGAAAAAACACCGAGTTGTTAAGCTACGCAAAAAGGAATACAGATGGCGCCAGGATTGGCGCCAGGCACGCATACGAATCGGGGGATAGGGAAGCCTTGGGAGCGGCTCCCCCTTTTTCTTTCCCGAATTCGTATCTCGTCAATCACCTCCTACGAGACGAAATCTCTGTCCAGGATGTAGATTGCCATGTGACGTGTCTAGAATACGTCCTCTGATATGTCGCGATATCCCTTTCACGAGGGATACTCGCTACAGGAGTTAGAATTCTGGTACCTTAAGGTAAATTCTCTGGGAATATCGCCGTAGTTGTAATATACCCTAGGAAGCTACCCTATAGGAACTTCCATCAGGACGACATGGCTTGAGCCCAAAAATATATATATATATATATATAAATATATATATATATATATATATATATATATATATATATATATATATATATATATATATATCTCAAATCTTTTTTTAAAAACCTCAAAGTGACTGAGTAAAATGAAGGTAATAACATTTTCAAGAAATGAACTGGCCACTATATATATATATATATATATATATATATATATATATATATATATATATATATATATATATATATATATATATGTGTGTGTGTGTGTGTGTGTGTGTGTGTTAGTGTGTGAGTATGTGTGTATGTATATGTATATATATACATATATATACATATATATATATATATTATATATATATACATATATATAGATATATACATATATATATATATATATATATATATATATATATATATATATATATATATCTCAAATCTTTTTTTAAAAACCTCAAAGTGACTGAGGAAAATGAGGGTAATAACATTTTCAAGAAATGAACTGGCCACTTCAAAAGCTTCTCATCACTTATTCCGAAACCATTTGCTGGAGAAAACAAAACCATTACCATTGCATTTTCTGGCTGAGATTCTATTCATTTTTAATTGTACCGATTAATAAAATACATATGGGTGTTGGATTTTTTTTTTTTTTTGGGGGGGGGGTTGGAATGTAACAACGTAAACTTGAGATTAGGAAGAATTGGGGTTTTATCTTAAACGTAATTTTTACTGTATATATTTCACTTAAAATTCTAGTTATGATCCTTAATTGCAAATCTACTTTTGTGAAAAATACACCCGGTTTGTTCATCTTCAAATGCTCAAAAAATGCCATTCTGAAAGTCTTTAAATATTTTCTGAAATGTTTTCATTTTTTCATTCTAACACTTTTTGAGTATGGTTTCCCTGTTTGGTCCTCAGGGCTCTTCATCTTAATTTGAACAAAAACTTGAGGAATATCAAATTCCATATTCCTGAGCTGGATGATAATATCTGGCAGTTAGTCTTTTGTATTAACACTTTATCAGCCAATAACTTTCAGGTAAACAGTTAAACTCAAGACCTACAGATAGGTAAGTCTTGGTGGAATGATCTTCTTAGTCTTCAATATAAGTTCCGATATTTCTGGAAGTTCTATGCCTTATTGTGGAATGATCTTAGTCTGCTGATAGAATTATTGGCTCTTCAAGAGGTCAAACTCGATGTAAATTCTTTTATGATGAACAGATCAACATAAGTCTTATCTCAGAGTTTATAACTCTATCATCATCATCATCATCATCTTGACGCAAAGGACCTAGGTTAGATTTCAACAGTCGTCTCTATCTTGAGCTTTTAATTCAATACCTCTCTATTCATAATCTACTTCAGGCATCATAGTCACTGGCAGCGGGGTGACGGATTGGTTTTTAAGGCGATAGACAAACAGTCTCTTGAGGTTTTACTCATGATGCCTGACAGTTTCTCTTACTGGAATTAGTATGGACCGGCAGGGGTCACTTTCCTTAGTTAGATAGGTACTGCCCATCACAAAGAACTGGCTCTACTTTGATGAATTTAGCCAATAAATCCTCTATGGATTTAGACATGGTTTGTATATGAGTTATCTATTCACACGCCCAATAAGATAAAACAATATTTCATATAATGCTTATAACTTCTCCTATACAGTTTTATAGTTAATTCCTTCCCTCACTAGATGACTCTGTTGTAGCCCTTCAGCTTCTAACATCCTGCTTCTCCATTTAGGGTAGAAGGTTGGCTGTTAATAATAACACAATAATAAGAAAAGGGAAGAGTCATGCATACCAAACCAGGTGTTTATTATGCAAATGTCATTTCCCGTTCGTGTTCATCATCATGTCTTTGTTCTATACAATACTGGATATTTGTGGTTTAAGTGAGATCAATGACGAAGTGATTTTTCATAAGAAAGTCATTCTGTTTAAATGGTCAATACATCATTTAAATTTAACTTTATATACGATTTAAAAACTTATGTATTCCCCTAATGGAAATTTAAAAGTACTGAACAGTGAAATTGTACGGAATAATAATAAACTAAGCGTATTAAACATATGTATATATACAGTATATACAGTAGACAAACAAAAACACACACACACACACACACACACACACACACACACACACACATATTATATATATATATATATATA
>NC_090744.1:126141463-126143963 GCF_036898095.1 Palaemon carinicauda | reverse complement strand
ATATATATGAAACCACACGATTTTTTTTTTCTCTTCACAGGTCTTTCGAGTCGCAGATTTCTGGTCTATTCATTGATTTTGAAATTACAGTAAAATTAATAGGTTTTTTTTTTTCGGTTATTTCTTTGATTCAGCATCGGAAACTATCGTTAGTAAAATATGAAAATTTTGCCTATTATTCTTTAGAGGAAATAATTAAAAAGCAATACTTGAATTTTAGAATGAATCATTTAATTTATTCTTTCTCATTCAATTGGTATATCCTCCGTAGACATTCAAACTAACAGAATAATATTATGTATTTAAGATGAGTCATTTATACAATGATAATAATTTTAATTTTGATAATTTGGATATTGATCATAATTTTAATAATTGTAATTATTCGAGAACAGGAATCACTGATAGATTTTCGAAAGTATTTTAAAGCCGCCTGATGTGTGTGTTCCGTGATATACAGTGGTTTTGCCCGGAAGTTTGTTTATTATCACTAATGTGACGGGCCGAGAGAGGAGTTGTGAACTCGAAGGCAGATTGGATACGACTGAGTTATATTGTTGTGGAACACTCTCCTTATATACAAAACCTCAAGGCAACAGGACATGACAAGTTCACAAGACAGACAATATCACAGAGGAAAAACCAGACAGGAATTTTCATGTTCGTTTTAGTGCGAGGGAGGAGCGAAGATACAAGCATATTATATACAAAAGGAATTATGTACAATTGTGTGACACACGGTTG
Organism: Palaemon carinicauda; assembly: GCF_036898095.1. Taxonomy (NCBI): domain Eukaryota; kingdom Metazoa; phylum Arthropoda; class Malacostraca; order Decapoda; family Palaemonidae; genus Palaemon; species Palaemon carinicauda. The sequence continues at coordinate 126,143,219 of NC_090744.1, read as the reverse complement.
GTACATGGCTCCTCCTCTAAAAATGACATATTGAACATGTTAAATAGGTGCCCTGAATCTGGAGAGGTAGTAGTAAAAACTGCGCCGATTAGCGACAGTGAGTGGCTGTAGAAGTCGTTGGTTTGGGTGCCAGCGAGTGGTGGATGATGGGTGGCTGTTGCCGCTCCGGCTCGTCACGGGGTAGGCGAGTGTGTCCTACGGCATTCATAGGCGTGTGTGTCCTACGGCATTCATAGGCGTGTCCTACGGCATTCATAGGCGAGTGTGTCCTACGGCATTCATAGGCGAGTGTGTCCTACGGCATTCATAGGCGTGTGTGTCCTACGGCATTCATAGGCGTGTCCTACGGCATTCATGTCAGCTTCGATTGAAGTTGAATAGATGTCCTCTTCGTCACGAGTGGAGGCGTTGATGGAGGTTTGAAAGTCATGAAGTGGGTTCACATCACGAGGAGAGCCGTCTGCGGCAGGTTGCAGGCGAGTGATACTGGTCATTTTCCCGAGGGTGAGCGAAGCCCTTTGGTCCCCCAACGGTTGTTGAGAGAGCGGAAAGGCGTTGCTATACGGGCGGCTGGCGACGGCGAGTACTGCTGCAGAAGGTATGCGTTGACGGCGTCATATTAACGGTGAGAGGTGGAGGGGGGGGGGAGGCGGGAGGAGCGAGTCACTCCGGGGTCACCAATGTGACGGGCCGAGTAAGGGTGTGAACTCGAAGGCAGATTGGATACGACTGAGTTATATTGTTGTGGAACACTCTCCTTATATACAAAACCTCAAGGCAACAGGACATGACAAGTTCACAAGACAGACAATATCACAGAGGAAAAACCAGACAGGAATTTTCATGTTCGTTTTAGTGCGAGGGAGGAGCGAAGATACAAGCATATTATATACAAAAGGAATTATGTACAATTGTGTGACACACGGTTGGTACACTAAACAAACTTAATGTCATGACAACAAACTCATAAACAGTATGCACATTCTAAAGAAGAGTAGAACGTTAACATATGTGTTTACATTTCTTGGAGGGATTCATTTGGACTGCAATAAGCTCTTGAGATATTGGAACAGTCTCCGTAATAAATCAAACTTTTGACATTCTTGAGATCTGTCATTTTGTTGACTCGTTGTGGTAAATAAGAGAGTTGTTGACCTAAGTGGGTGTTTGAGTCTGTAGTTTGTGTGGAGAGAGAGAGAGAGAGAGAGAGAGAGAGAGAGAGAGAGAGAGAGAGAGAGAGAGAGAGAGAGAGAGAGAGAGAGAGAGGTGTTACAAAGAGTTGCAAGGATTTTGGATGTCTCATAGACTTTTTTAGTCCATTCATGGAGACTCCATTTGCTCTTTGGTAGAGCGATTTAGTTTCAGCATTTAGAGAGAGAGAGAGAGAGAGAGAGAGAGAGAGAGAGAGAGAGAGAGAGAGAGAGAGAGAGAGAGAGAGAGAGAGATATTATGTCCCAGGTAACGATTTAGTGCTGTTAGTCCACCTCACACAGTTCAGGGTAGGCATTATCAAACCTGGACTCACTTTTTTTGGTTTTGACTTTACCCCTGTTTCCAATTCCTTTCTTCCTTCATGGTTCAACTTCTTGTAACTTTTACTTCATAGTTCCTTTTATTCACTTGTCCAAAGAATGTCTTTTAGTTTTTAACTTTCGTGTTGATTTTTTTTCTACGTTACATTATATTTTTAATGATTTTGTACCACTATAAAAGGACCCAAATAATAGAAGCGATGGATAAAAAATGGATCTATAAA
>NC_090744.1:126116463-126133963 GCF_036898095.1 Palaemon carinicauda | reverse complement strand
AGCCAGTGTAATTTAATTAGTGCAGGGGTAATTCTATCCCTATTGTGTATTCCTTTCATTAATCTAGCGGCTCTGTTTTGTACTCTCTGAATTTTCTTCAGCTGATAATTTGGTAAGCCATAGAACAGTGAGTTGCCTTAATCAATTCTTGAAAATATGTGGTGATAAATGAGTATGGCCATAGATTTTTCATCTAAGTATTTACTAATAAATGCTATGTTTCTAATATGATAGTTACAATTTCTTACTATGTTATTTATATGTTCGTTCATTGTCAGTCTATCATCCATGATTACTCCAAGATTCCTGACAGATTTCTTTAGGTCAATGATCGATTGACCTATTTCAATTCTTTGGAAGCATTCGATTCTTTTTATATCTTTTTCATTTCCAAAAATAATACATTCACTTTTGTCTTCATTGAGCTTGAGCTTTTTTGTTAACATCCAAGCCTTAATGTCATTCATTATTTCATGTATCTTTCTTTTAGCTTCATCAACTGATTCTATTGGGAAATAGAATTGTGTATCATCAGCGTATATTTTAAACTTAACTCTGTGAGTTTCAAGTATATTTGCCAGTTCAATCGTGTAAATTTCAAACAGGAGAGGACCTAGTACACTGCCTTGAGGCACCCCTTTGGTTAGTTTTCTTGTCTCAGATTCAACATTTGATATTACTACTTTAACTTTGCGCTTTTCAAGATAACTCACAAACCAGTCGTGTGCTCGTTCTACGATGCCCACAGCTTTAAGGTCTTCCATCAGATATGTATGTTCTACAGTATCAAATGCTGCACTTAGATCAAGCATTACAAGAATGCAACATTTGCCATTTGTTATAATTTCTGTTATGTCATTTTTTATCGCTAATATTGTTGTTTCTGTCGAGTAATTTTCTCTGTATGCAGATTGATCATCAGGTATGACATTAGATTTTTTCAGATGTTTCCAGGTTTGTTCGTGTACAGCAGTTTCAATACTTTTCGAAAAATACGACAGATTTGATATTGGCCTATATGAACTTAAATTGTCTGCATCACCTTTTCCTTTATACACAGGCTTGATACACGCAACTTTTTCACTATCAGGGAAAACTGCCTGTGTTAGACTCATATTTACCATGTTTCGGTAGGTCTCTTGTAGTCTGGTGAAATTTTCTGCATCTTTTACATCATTAATTGGAAATGGATCATTTCCGCAGTAGGTTTTTTTTACTTTCTTTATTATTCTCATATAATCACTCTGACTTAACTCTTTGAATACCCTTAGCTTATTTACACCTGTTGCTGATGTATTCCTTTGCTCTGTTGTGCTGATGTTGTGAAAACTGGAGCAGATTTGATTTAATTTTTCTTCAAAATAATTAATAAAACCATTTGCTAGGCATTTAGGATCATTAGTTATATCGGGCAACACTATTTCTGTCTTTAGACCTAATAGTTTCTTTAGGTTCTTATGTATTTTCCGTGGGTCATTTTCATTGCACACTTTTTTATAATAGGCCTTTTTTTTTAACTAAGATAAGGTAATTGTAGCGATTTCTAGCTGCTTTGTAATGTTGCCAGTTTTCATTATTTTTATTTCTTTTCCATTTATCCTCCATTTTTCTTTTTCTTTTTTTCTCTTCGTGCAATTCATTACCAAACCAGTTCGATTTTTCTTTAATTGTGATTATTTTTGTTATTTCCGGGCACCTATTATTATAATTAGTTGCAAGTATAGTTTTACTTCTATCAGTAATGCAGTTTATACAGGATTGTCCCTCTACAAGGGTGTGATTCTCTTCACAGTTACAGACTGGTGTTATCCCTTTTATATCCTCTAGGCTTTGTTCAATGAACTCTTTTGGATCAAAGTTAGTCTTAATTCTGTATGTGATTTCCTTCTGTATTGCATTATTTTTTCTAACGTCTATTTCAAAAGACATCAACTTATGCATTGGGGATATAGAGCAGTCAGGTTCTATCTCCATATTTAGTATGATGTTGTTGTTTTTGTTTACTATAACTAGATCTAGTATATGATTAGACTGAGCTGTTGGTTCAGACACTATGTTTTCAATGGTTGTCAATCAATTCTCTAAATTCATTGACATATGGGTTTACTCTGTTATCAAGATGTAGGTTGAAATCACCACATATAACCATATTTCGATTGTCCTTCAATGTATCTAGTAAGTTATTAAATTCATCTAGAAACCTTCTTTTGCTTTTGCACGGTGGTCTATAGAGTATAACTATTTGTAGATTTACATTTCGAGATAAAATTTTAATATTCATATATTCAAATGAATTAACTATGAGATGATTTCTTACTGTAACTTTGTATGATTTCTTTATTAAGATTCCAATGCCACCACCTCTTTTATTTTCTCTTGGTTCATGATAAAAGTTATAAGATTTAGGTGTCATTTCATTTATTTTCGATCTGTCACTCACATTACCACTCAACCAAGTTTCGGTTAATAAGCAAATATCCACATCTTGATCACTTACGACTTCCTTAATGATATGAGTTTTATTGCCAATGGATTGTATATTTATTAGGTTACATAATATTTTCTTAATCGAAGCCATGGTCAGTATTGTTTCTGGCTCTTATTATTTCTTGCTTATAAACTTCACAGTTTACTTTGTCATAGGATTTATGTTCTGTGTCATCATTGTTCTTTCTCACACAATTTATGCATTTAACTTCAACAACATTGCAATGACCTGCTCTATGTTCTCTCGCGCACTTGGGGCACGACTGTTTATTCTTGCATTTTGCTGCACTATGCCCAAATTCCTGGCATTTGTAACACTGGTAGGGCATGTAATGATCGTAAACATTACATATTCTATATGTGGTACTAAGTTTATCTCCATTTTCATAGATTGCTTTACGTATCTTAGGTGTACATTTTATAATATAGTGTTTATGTTTATCCATTCTTGAATTTTCTTGCATTATGATAGTCAGATCATCGTTTTCTACAATGTGTCTTTTTAGCCACTGGTTCTTAAACTTCAGATTTTGAATAATATCATCATCATCTTCTGGTACATTTGTAAGTTTTATCTTCGGTTTAAGTTTTCCTTTTTCAGTAACAGTGATCTTGTTTACATTACCTTGTTCCAATTCTGATTTTGCCTGCTCCAGGTTCTGTTTATCTGCAAATTTTATGATCAGGTGGCCATCTTTTGTTTCAGCAGTACTTTCAACTTGGGCTTTTAATTTGGTCATAATTGTTTTCTTATTATTAACTGCTGACACCTCATCAGTTGATTTTACAATCAATGTTTTCTTTGATTTCAGCTTTTCAGCATATGTGCCAGTTAGATGCTTCCTATCTATGTCATCTTCATTCCTTTTCTTTTCAATTTTTAATTCTTTCATTTCATTTCTTAATTCATGCATCTCATCTCTTGTTTCTTGCATTTTATTTCTCATTTCTGTCATGCTATCCTTCATTTCTTCTATTTTAGTCATCAAGACCTGAACCAAATGATGGGACATTATAGAGCAGGAGCCCGCAGTGGTTTGGGTAGCTGAAAAGCGAACCAATTTTCTTAGTCATAGTGATGTTGTATGTACATCACTGTTTATGAAAACTGAAGTCTGCCGGGGATCTGGTGGTGGGTGTGGCCCTCAGCGGCTTGAAAGTTATATGGAAAAATTGACCTAGATCAGCTGGAAAGTGAACCACTTAATAATGGTGTTGAAATGTCCCTTATACCTTCAGGAACTGGGAATGGATACTGACAGACTTTTTGTGTGGTGGCGTGACCCTGACAGACTTATGTAACTGCCACGTCAAAATTGACCTAGATCAGCTGAAAAGCGAACTGAATGAAACTTGTTGTAAAATCATCAGTACCACCCCAGGTATAGTGAATGACCACTGACAGACAGTTTCTGTGGTGGGGTACCCCTGACAGACATGCCCAAATGACCAGACCCCATAAATGACCTAGATCAGCTGATAAGCGAACCAAATGAAACTTTTTGTAAAATCATCAGTACCACTCCAGGTATAGTGAATGACCACTGACAGACAGTTTCTGTGGTGGGGTAGCCCTGACAGACATGCCCAAATGACCAGACCCCATAAGTGACCTAGATCAGCTGAAAAGCGAACCAAATGAAACTTGTTGTCAAATTATCAGTACCAATCCAGGTATAGTGAATGACCACAGACAGTTTCTGTGGTGGGGTACCCCTGTCAGACATACCCAAATGACCAGACCCCATAATTAATTCCTTCAGGACCAAGGTGTAATGATGCTTTGTAACACTGGTCACTACATCCAAGTCCAGAAGGGGTTAAGCTAGATTAGCTTGTAAGCAAAACAGATGAAATAGAATGAAACGAGCATATAAAATTATCATGTATACTCATCACTGGCCAATGTTGAAGTGAACATTGTTTCCCATAGAACATCTATATCCCTGACAATGTAATACATAAAAATATTGAAGAAGTAAATATAAATAAAATTGAAATTATGTTTTCTGAAAGACACCAAAGTAAATAAGACCATCCTGATAATAAGTACTTATCATCGAACAGTTACAATGGATTAAGTGCATTTCCTTAAACATATATCTAATATCTAATATTTAATATCTAATATCGTACATGCACAATTTTATTGATCAGACTGAATGAAAATATAATCCATAATAATTCCTTTCACATCATTGTGGATGCTGAGAAATAATAGTAAAAAAAGAGGGATAGATCCGGCTGGCCATATGTATTACATCGTTAAATTTTTTGTGCAGATACTATAACCTTGCATTAAATACATTATGTCAATGGAGGACCAACTATTAAATATACTAATCCATCTCTTCAGTATCAGAATCTGAGTCTTCACTCCATGGCTCATCCTCACACTGGTCATAGTCACTCAGTTCATCAAGGTTATCTGTTTCCATCAATGTTTCCTCTGATTGACTAAGAATTTCCTGATCTTGGTCACTGTCATTAGCAAATAAAGAATCAGGAACGGCTGGTCCGTCAAACTAGGTTGGCTGCAACAAGTCACCATCTACTGCCCAACCATAATCAATGGCGCATAGGCCTTGATCAGGTGATTTTGTGTTAGCATGACTCCACAAAACTGTCACGTAGTGTGCCCTCAGTAGTTTTTTCTTAAGTGTCCGACGTGTTGGGGGCAACAATGCGCAGTCAACCTTTTTTATATGAAGAAGTGGGTTTTCCTGAAAGGAATGTGGAATCATATGACAAAATACTTCAAAAGAGAATGTTCTTAAGTTAGATTAGATTGAAATAATTGAGTAATGCACTCTGAATGCTTTTTGTGTCAAAATAAATGTGGGTTTTTAAGACCCTAGAGTGAGAGACAGAAAGAAATATCATAGAATGTGCATTGGAGGTTACGATTTGAATACATTGTTACTCTCTTAAGTCAATTCAAGGGAGACACGTTACATCCTGAAAACCCAACACACTTGATACATATATACCCTATCTACTGTGCCCGACATCTGCATAATTTTTCTATAACGTGCTTCATCTACATCATGTTCTTTGTTTTGGCCATACATGTTGCAAACAAACTCAAATGCCACGTCTTATGTCCACTTCACCGTCAACTTCACCCATGTTGGAGAACAACTGGATGAAGCTTCCAGTTGGGTCCTTCTCAAGTATTTCCAGAGGTTTGACTTTGCCTTTCCTGAAAGGGAATATGAATCATCTAGGTAACAACGGCATGACTATCTCTTCAAACTAATTAACTTCATTTTGTCATGATTCTAAATCTTTGCTGTACAATGAGTATGCCAACTCAATCTGTCATTTGAAGGTGGAACAAAATCCTACCTGTAAAAGGCTGATGTGAAGTCACATCTAGTGAATGGGTGGTACCCCGCCAGTGCTTTTGGGAGTCCTGATTTTCGCTCCTCAAGGACCTCTACAATATTGGTGACATTAATGTATCGCCTGCTGTTTCCGCTGCCACAGTCCATGAAGACATTTTTGGAGGACCTCACTTCTGGGTCTTGATTTCCAAGTATACCAATAAGTATAATGAGAACATCTGTATCGGATGCTCGTACAAGGACCTTGCTTCCTGAGGTATTTTCCAGGTGGAATGCTATAAGGGTATCTGCCTCCTCGTGGTTGGCCTGGAGGTGAGCTGGGCTGGTCACTGAGATCTCCTGGAAGTCATTTGGCGTATATTGGAAGCATTCACCGCCATAAGAGGCATACAGTGTTTTTCCATTTAGGATGTTCCAATAGTGATTTCCCCCCCATTCCTTTAGCAGAAATTTTCCAAGTCCGTTTTTGAACATTCCATTCTTGAGAAGTTTTGCTCCTTTATGTCTCATTGTTTGGTTAGGTCCAGTGATTGTGTAAACAGAATCTTCTGCACCACGCAATTTTCTCTCACTGTCTTTGACTGAATTTTCGACGTACTTATCAAGGCAGACATGGATTTCATCCCCTCCACCAGTGCATACTGTAGATAGGATGGTTCGGGCAATAGCTCCATACGATGTTCCAACATTCATAACTGACAAGACAGAATGAATAAGCAGGCCTCCATCATATATCCGAACACAAATACCTTGATGTACCTCTGTTGGGATTGGTGTGTCTTTCTGGAACTCTTCCAGCCTATTCAGTAATGTATGCTTCCTGCTCTTCAAGAGTGCTCCATCAGCATGTGCCAGGGAAAGAGGATATGATGTGATTGGGTACCTGAGAACGTGCCTGAGATCGAAGTTGGTATTTTCGGCCACAACAATGATGATTCTTATGAAAAAGTCCCTCAGACTTTCAACCCTCTTTGCAGTTTCTGTAGCAGGAGTCGTCCCTTTTTTCTTCTTCTTTTCGTTTTCAGATGCGAAGTTATTCACCCTTATCCTTTTTACTGACTTCAGAAATCTTGCCGAGTCCTTGTGCCACTCTCTTTCGAATTGTTGTCTTGCTACCTGCCCCCTCTGCAATGTTCCGAGGAGATACTTCTCAGTTTCTTTTGTTGCCGCCCGCCCAGTTGCAAGGTTCACCATTGTGTCTGGAGCTTCAGGACTGAAGGGCTTGCCGAATTCGTCTATTTTCTCACTTAGAGCCTGCATTTGCTTGCTGTCTTTTCTTATTCTGTATGAACGGCACTGTGCTGTGGCACTCTCTCCCACTTCAAGTCCAGCAAAAGTTCTCAGCTCCAGTACGGTCATGGCTCTCTGGGTCATGGTCATGGACCATCTTCGTCTGGCATTTTCAGAATTTCTGAAGGCTACAATCCCTTTCATACTGGACGCTGCATCCCGATTTACTGTCTGTTCAAGTGAGAGATCAACTGCCGACCTGGAGTAGTTCTTCTTTGTTCGCCGTATTGAAAAAGCCCCCGTAGGAAGTATTTCTCTGAGTTGAGGGTGGGAAGATGTCAGCTTGTGTAGAAACAGTGTTCCCCATCTGGCGTAATTTGGACGATTTAAAGAGAAGAAGACATCCAGTATGACAGGGAAAACATCTATGTATCCATCTACATCATTTGTTTTAACACAACGCTGTAGCTCACGGTGTACCCTGTTTACCAGGAATACATATGTTCCCCAGAACTGAGCCATTGGACCAATGGTTCCTCCATGACAGAATAGAAGAATTCTTCATATTTCAGAAGGTGCTGCATAACAACTGGATCAGAGAGATGGTCTTCAACTTGATTTGATGGAATCGTCATCATCACATCTTGAAATGCTTGATACTCCTCCTCTGCAAGGTCTTGCACGAAACGGTCATACAGCTTCTGTTCCATGACATTAGCCAGAAGTTCATGAATTCTTATACAACGATTGTAGAACTTCCCCTTCGTGAAGCCCATCATCGAACCCTCTGCCAAGACTTCTGCTTCAGTTAGGATAAATTCTATTCCACTTTCGTTGATCATAGTTCCGATTGCACCATAAAATGCTAGCTCAATGTGAAAATTGCCTAACATGATCAGTAACTTGTCAAAGAGAGGGGACTCGAGAGCTTGGATAGAATAAGCTTTGAGGGCAACAGCCAGATCATACGTCACGACTGCATAACTTTGTCCGGTTTCCTTTGCAACATTAAGAGTACGAATCATAGTCTCTCTCACAACTGCATTATCTGTAGGAGATTTTGGAATTGGGTCCATATAGCAGTGGGAGTATGTCCTTCATAAAATTGCTGATGAATCCTGCATAAAGTGGAGTGTCACCTTTTTTCAGTTTCAAAATCCAGTACAAATCCAATGGTTTCAGCTGTAGCCCTGGTCTTTGATGGAGTTGTAGAGATGAGGCGCTACCACTGCCTTGACTCGTGATTGTTGCGGCCATGCTGGTGAAGATGGCTGCCTTCAAGGATTTTCTAAGTGGAGGAATTTCCTGCTCATTTCCCACAAATGTTCTTCTATTTTTTCCATCACGGAACTGAAAGGAAGAGTTACTAAATTGCCCCTTGTCTTGCTCAGCTGTTTTGATGCGTGTGACCAACAGTGGAACGGAGTGTTGCTTTTCCATCTAGTGTCTCCACATTTGCATCATTGTTGTCCCATACACAGGCTGTTGCTCTATCTGCGAGTAAATAAATACCATCAGGTGCAACATGACTACCTGATAAAACTGAATAAGTGAATTCAGTTTCAAGACCTTTAGCATCACAGTAACTAATGCTATGACCTGCACGGTTCAAAATCTGCAATGTTAACTTCGTTTCCGTCAGTGAAGCTACACCCAGTCCCATTGCAGTGTGTTTCCATGGCTTAACTGTACCATGCGTAGCATTGAACACAGCATCAGATGCCATCGATGCTTTTCGGTCAATTGCCCCATTTTGAGGCCCTTGTAAGTTTGGTGTAAGGCCACCTAAGAGGCTTCTAAAAAACAGCTCCAGTTGCTTTGGTATATCCGGTGCACTTTCTTTCAAATTTTGCACTGTGGCTGGATCAGGCACTTTGAATTTTGGCAACTGCATGATCTGGGAACGAAGATGGAGGGCCGCCCATATAAGTTTTTCATTTTCCTCGTGTTCCTTTGTGTTGTCATACAGATGTACTCGTGCCTGTTCTTCAGTGAGTGATGCGGCATGGATGAAATTTTCCCTTTTATTGTCAGCAAGCTTCACTCGGACTTGGTCACCAAATTTATCTTGAACTTTCCTTATCAGATTTTGTGTTGTGTATGCGTCAACATCTTGGGGATCACCTCCATTACTTGTGTATTCAGCGTTGTACTTATTCAACAATGATGTCACCATCAGAGACTTTTCATTTTGGATAATTTGTTCTGTGATGAAACCACACAGTGATTTGAACGCACTTTTATGGATATCATGAGGTGTTGCACAACTTGTTTCTGCCACTTCTGTCTCATGCATGAAATGCCATCTGCACGACTTGTGGTATTTACCCTCTTTGGCAATAAGATCAATATTGCCCATGATCAAACTTTTGAAATGGTCATTTGTGGATCTATGGGCCCGCTCCAATAGTGTATCACAGCCACCTTTAGTTGTAATTGATGTAAGTGGTTCCTCTTTTCCCCGTTTCTTTTTCCTCTCCTTCCCACAGAAGATACACTCTCTCTTTAAGATGCCATGTCTCTCAGTCTTTGGCAAGACACTGCTTGACCTTGTATCTCTCTTTGATGGACCCAACTCATCTTTCGGTCTCTTCACAGCAGTGTATCTTCGGTGGCAGGAGGGATGGTACATTTCACCACAAAAGTCAGAGCACATAATCCTTCTTGTGACTTCTTCATATTTGTCACTCATCATGTTAGGTTGTTTGACTGTCAAACAACCTAGTTTCAATTTTTTTTTGTAACTGCCCTTTTCTTTGTTAAAGTGGGTGTTTTTGTTTACTTGTGTCACAATGTGAGTGGCAAGAATCAGTCAGGTTTGGGAAGCCAGAGGGACCGTTTCTCGTAATGCAGTCGAGAAAGAGCAGCAGACCCAGCTTTGGAGTGTCTCCTAGTTGGTGGTGACTTGTCCTTAACCTAGTCCTCGAGGTCGTTATGGATTTGAAGAGTTGTTCTTCGGTAGCAGCAAAGTGGCTGCTGTATCGACACTGGCGTTGTTGTTCCCGCAGTGTTCGATGGACGTCCTCGAGGATCAGGGATTGTTTGTGGATGTTTATTTGTTGGAAGAGCCAGTGTATGGGCTCGTGTTTATTATTTCATTAATAATGAGAAGATTCTCTTGTTAATTGGTCCTTGCTGCTGCTTACTGTGTTTGTTTGTTTGTTGAGTATTGCTTATTTTATTTAACATTTTTTTTTGAACGTTTAAGTTTTCTGTTTTTGATATTGTAATGTTATCTGAATTTATGCTGTGATCATTTATGTGTCTGTGCTTCCCATTACCTGTACTCACTTGTAATTATTGTATATAATCTTGTAAAATAAACTAGGTTAATGTACTTAAGTGTTTTCTGTTTTACCCACTCCTTTGGTTGTTGCAGTCCATTGGTTCATTACAGTCCCAATTCGTTTAGTATTTTTTAAAGAACCTGTTGAACCATGAAGGCGGTTCATAACACATCAGGATGGAACGAATGGATGCTGCATTCTTCAAGGAGGGTCCTGTTCTCTCAATTCTCTTGAACTGTTTATCCTCTTCAGTTAACGTTTTGCAGATGAAACAGATGGAGGCCACCGCACCATTTTCATTACCCTAGAAAAGAAACATCCACAAATACCAAACTTCTAATACCATTAGTGCTTCATACAATAACAAATGTTTGTTCTGAAACGATCTGAAAACACCACTAAAACAATTAGAAGTTGAAATTTTCATTACCTTCCCGTTTACTCTTGGTGATGTACATTTATTATCATCTCCAGTTTGAGATGGCTCCTCTGTGAAACTTTCCAATAGATCTTCCACCTGGGAAGGAGATTTGTCTTGGTCCATTTCTTCAATTACTTTGAACCTGAAACAAATTTAATGTTTTAAAGCACATTGAAAGATTGATTGTCAATCACTATACCTGGGGTAGTACTGATAATTTTACAACAAGTTTTATTTGGTTCGCTTTTCAGCTGATCTAGGTCACTTATGGGGTCTGGTCATTTGGGCATGTCTGTCAGGGCTACCCCACCACAGAAACTGTCTGTCAGTGGTCATTCACTATACCTGGAGTGGTACTGATGATTTTACAAAAAGTTTCATTTGGTTCGCTTATCAGCTGATCTAGGTCATTTATGGGGTCTGGTCATTTGGGCATGTCTGTCAGGGGTACCCCACCACAGAAACTGTCTGTCAGTGGTCATTCACTATACCTGGGGTGGTACTGATGATTTTACAACAAGTTTCATTCAGTTCGCTTTTCAGCTGATCTAGGTCAATTTTGACGTGGCAGTTACATAAGTCTGTCAGGGTCACGCCACCACACAAAAAGTCTGTCAGTATCCATTCCCAGTTCCTGAAGGTATAAGGGACATTTCAACACCATTATTAAGTGGTTCACTTTCCAGCTGATCTAGGTCAATTTTTCCATATAACTTTCAAGCCGCTGAGGGCCACACCCACCACCAGATCCCCGGCAGACTTCAGTTTTCATAAACAGTGATGTACATACAACATCACTATGACTAAGAAAATTGGTTCGCTTTTCAGCTACCCAAACCACTGCTGGCTCCCGGTCTATTACGACTTCTTCATCCAATACTTTTCTTTGTATGTTTGCTGCATCCTCATTGAACTTATCAGTGCAATTTCTACATATGTAATAAATATGTTCGTTACACAATAGTCTTCTGCCAGCTTGTGATAAATTTTCTATTAATCCAGAACATTCGTTTTCAATATGATACCATTTTTGACATCTATTACAACAAATTCCCTCATTGGCAACGACAGTCTTGCAGTGCTCACATAGTTCAGTGTCATCAGATTCCACGGTGACCAACGATCCATTCGCTGATTCATCATTTCTTCCACAGGCGCCTTCCTCCATGTTGTCACTATTATATACTGGTGTATTCTTCATTATCTGTAGAAATTCATTTGTTTCATCTTCAACTGATTTTCCTGTTTCAGTCTTTTCATGAGGTTTCCTTCTAATTTTCTTAATGGCTCCTAACATTTTCGTAGTTTACACTATATCTAAGTCCAAATGGGTCAGGAAAACCATAATTGGTAACTCTTACCTGTGTCCTAGTTGTAATCAACTATTAATTTGTAATTTTGCACTATTTAGTATTCCAATGACGCTGATTCCAATTTACATAACTTAATGATGTTGGAAATTATCAACTTAACGATTTTCACTTTTAACTTGCCACTATTGTTGTTAAATTTCAACAGAGCACTTCTTCAGTACGTCCTCACTGTGTGTGTGTGTGTGTGTGTGTGTGTGTGTAACAATAATCCCCTGATTTGAATTAGGAAATAGTAATACCACGAAAATATATAAGCCTGCAAAAAAAAAAAAAAATTAAAATGTTAAGAGGCAAAACGCATAAATGTGTTGGTGGTAGGATTCGCTATTATTTACAACGAATATTTTCCTCAATTTCAGTCTTCGGGGAATATTTCCTTTGAATCTGAGAACTGGAAACGAGAGAGAGAGAGAGAGAGAGAGAGAGAGAGAGAGAGAGAGAGAGAGAGAGAGGTTGGATATGTGAAAAATAGCTTCCTCCTTAATCAAACACATCCACTCTCCCCCTTCCCCCCTTCACTTTCCTACCTCCTCCCTACCCCTCTCCCTCTCCCCCTCCTCCGACGCTTTTCACGACCAAAAAAAAGTATTTTGGCCAAAGTTTCCAGCACTGACTCAGGTGGGATGTGACCTGCATTGAGAAGGGCTTCGAAAGAGGCCGAATCCTAATATATATTCTTTTAGTGATTTAAATTTCATTTTTGGTGATGCACTCTGCCCTCACCAGAGGTCTTAATATTAAGTACGTTACCGGAATGAAGAGGAAATGAAATAGGATTAAGTAAATACATACATCTATATGTATACAGGTGTGTGTATATATATATATATATATATATATATATATATATATATATATATATATATATATATATATATATTTGCTAGAATTTTAGGTTTTCACCTAAAATATATATATATATATATATATATATATATATATATATATATATATATATAATGTATATATATATATGTATATATATGTATATATATGTATATATATATTTATATATATATATATATATATATATATATATATATATATATAATGTATATATATATATGTATACATATGTATATATATGTATATATATATTTATATATATATTTATATATATATATATATGTATATGTATATATTTGTTAGAATTTTAGGTTTTCACCCATGCAAAGCTAAAATAATGAATAAGAAACTCTCCTGATGAAATATAGATAAACATATAACGATATACAATTTCTTTGAATAACGATTATATAATGTAGAAAAAAAAGCGTGTTACATCTTAAAATCATATTTTACTTATTTGGATGAACTGATTTTTAAGCACAAACCTTGCAATGGTGAAGATGCATGTAAACAATGCAAGTCACAAAGGCGATGTCTCTTCTCTCCTCTACGACACCAGGGACCATATGGATAAAGAGTTTCTGAAGAGCATCATTTTTAGAACGAGTATATAAAGAAAAAAAAAACAAAGAGTGAAAGTAGGAATAGTAAATAAAGAAAGAGTGAAAATAGGAATCGTAAACAAAATTTAAAACATAGGGAGGACAAGATAAGAAATTGAAACGTAAAATGTAAAGATTGAGAATATTACTAAAATATGGTGAAACATATCCTGAGATTATAAAATAGAAAATATTGAAAAACAAATGAAGATACGTGAATTTTAACGTAAAACAACAATGTTGTTCCATAACGAATACATATTGAAGTGAGATAAAGAAATAGAAAAAAAACATGTTTGAAAAGTGATATTGTGTTTTTCCAATGAATGTCGAAGTTGGTGATGTCAATGACGGGATGTAGAAACTAATAATGCTGGAAACCATCTGAAATGAGAGATATTGAAATTAGTTTATATTTCAAACTGGTTTTTGCAATTAACGTACATACAGAATTGTATTCCTAATCCAGTTATCATTTGGCAAATAGGTTACCTGACTAATTAAGGGAATTGGTCATTGTACAATTTCAAGAAATCAATTTAAGGGAGTTTATCACTGTACAAATTAAAGAAAGTAACTTTAGGGAATTGGTCACTGTACAGCTTGAAGGAAGTAACTTTAGGGAATTGGTCCCTGTACAACCTCAAGAAAGTAACTTTAAGGAATTGGTCACCCTACAAATTAAAGAAAGTAACCTAAGGTAATTGGTCAGTGTACAACTTGAAGAAAGTAACTTTAGGGAATTGGTCACTTTACAACTTGAAGTAACTTTAAGGAATTTGTCCCTTTACAACATGAAAAGTATCTTCTTTAGGTGAATATGACACCGGGTAACTTATCGAAAGTAACTTAATTAGGTAAATTAGAAACTGGGAACCTAGGAAAGTAACTTAGGGTAACTAAGTAATCGGGCAACTTATAGAGAGTAACTTACTTAGGTGATTGGGTCACCGAGTAGCTTGATATAGCAAGAGTGAAAGGAGACACCAGAGAAGTATTCGGAAGTCGCAGTGCAAAGTCATCGAATTGGCTGTTTGTACGGCGGCAGATTCCTCTCCTGTTGAAGAGACAAATTAAATTTTTATTCCATAAACAATGACAAATGAAAGTGCTGGTCTATAAATCATATTAATATTTTCATAGTATTTTTAGAAATTAAGTCGATTTTTTTTTTCTTATACGAATCTTCTAAGATGACAAATGAAAATGCTTGTCTATAAATCATATTAATATTTTTATAGCATTTATAGAAATTCAGTTTTTTTTTTCTTTTACGAATCTTCTAAATTGACCATTGAAAATGCGGGTCTATAAATATTCATAGTATTTTTATAGCATTTTTAAAGATAAAGTCTACTGTAAATTCAAATTGTACTTCAGCCACTGGTTAAGCCATGTATTTTTACATAAGGTTTTTTGTAATAAAAAAAATCATTATGAATCTTATAAGTAATAAATGAAAATAGGGGTTTATAAATGTTTTGATATTTTTATAGCATATTTAGGAATTCAGTCGAAATTCAAATTTTACATCATCTACTGGGCAGTGTATGTCATTTTTCATAAGATTTTGGTAATAAAAAATTTATATTTTCTTATTACGAATACTCTTAATTGACCAATGAAAATGTGGGTCTATAGATCATATTAATATTTTATTATAGTATTTTTAAAAATTGAATCGAAATTTAATGATAATATTTTATAGCATTTGAAAAAAAATTGAGTCGAAGTTCAAATTGTACATCAGCCACTGGGTAAGGCATGTAATTTTTCATAAGATTTTGGTAATTTTTATGGTTATTGATAATAAATCTTTCGTATGTGATTAGTTTTGAGTTTTTTTTTTTTCTTTTTTTTTTGCATCCTGATATCGAAGATCATTAACGTAGATATCATTTATTAGAATAAAACTAAAAGAAGAAAATTGAATTTAAAACCATTAAAGCGAAGAAGTCCTTATAAAAAGTTATATAGCTTTCAGAAGATTCGGCTCTGAAATAAATCCCCAAATACCGTTAGCATAGTACAACACATCCTACCCGAGAAACTTGGCAAGGATGAACCTGCCATTCTCACCTTGATGTTGTTAGTTGTGAATAAAAGTTATTGATGTTTGAGGAGTTTGAAATGATATGGGAGAGTAAAATTTTAGCCTGATCCAAAGACTTAGAGATTATGTACATGCCAGAATTGAGTTTCAAAATGTATGTGAGAATGCTTCGAAACATTTATGGTGGAACTCATTAACGTAAACATGAATTAATACAACAGAAACTATTGTATTATTCTGTGAACTTATCCGTTTTCGTTACAGTGTTTTGTTTACATAAATTTGTGTGTGTTTTTGTGTGTGCGTGCGTTTGTGCAAACATGTGTTTCAATATGGATTCAGGTACATATTTGCACGAGGGTATATTTTTTTGTAGCATTTGGTATGCAACGCAATAACTTCGACGGAGAGCTTAATGTTTCATAGATATGTTGCCTGGCGTTCAACAAACAACTGTTCTCCCCTTGACTGATATGAATGCGTTTTGTATGAGAAAGAGAGAGAGAGAGAGAGAGAGAGAGAGAGAGAGAGAGAGAGAGAGAGAGAGAGAGAGAGAGAGAGAGAGAGAGAGAGAGAAATTATTTTCTACTGATGACAAAAGAAGAAGTCTATGTAAATTTCAGTAATCCTTCCTTTGATGGAAATGTATTTATAACTAAATCATATTGATGAGAAAGCATTGATTTTTCAATGAGTTTCTGCTCGTGTTTTTTTTTTTTTTTTTTTTTTTTTTTTTTCAGTGAAGCTTGATCTATGCCAAGTGTCAAATATTATCTATTGTAGTTGGCAATTGTATGAATGCAAATACATATACATGCATATCTATACACACACATATATATATATATATATATATATATATATATATATATATATATATATATATATATATATATATATATATATATATATATATATATATATATATATATATATATATATATATATATATATATATGCACTTACCGATTGACAAGTAGTGTTTAATGAATCGCTCATGCAGATTATTATTATTATTATTATTATTATTATTATTATTATTGTTGTTGTTGTTGTTGTTGTTGTTGTTATTGTTATTATTATTATCATTATTAATTTTATTATTAGCAGCTAAGATACAACCCTAGTTTGAAAAGCAGGATGCTATAAGCCCAAGGGTTCGAACAGGGTTAAAAATTCCTGTGAGGAAAGGCAATAAAGAAACAACTAAACTACTAGAGAAGTAATGAACAATTGATATAAAGTATTTTAAGAACCGTAACAACATTTAAAACATTTAAAAAATCATGATCAACCTAATAGCTAATAGGAAAGAATGAAAACTGAGATAACAATTTAGTTACTGGCTATTTTGACTTAGTTTCGAATCCTGGGTGAGGACGGAAGAGTAAGTCCCCTTCCTTTGAAAATAAAGTGAGGTATAGGCCTATGCAAAGCCTTTACGATATTTATAACTATTGAGCCAAATTCAAAATTATTTTTATTAAATATTATCTCTCTCTCTCTCTCTCTCTCTCTCTCTCTCTCTCTCTCTCTCTCTCTCTCTCTCTCTCTCTCTCTCTCTCTCTCTGCATATATATATATATATATATATATATATATATATATATATATATATATATATATATATATATATATATATATATATATATATATATATTATATATATATATATATATATATATATATATATATATATATATATATATATGTGTGTGTATCCTCTCTCTCTCTCTCTCTCTCTCTCTCTCTCTCTCTCTCTCTCTCTCTCTCTCTCTCTCTCTCTCTCTCTCTAAATCACGCACGCATACAACATACATATTGGGTGAAATATAAGATTCAACACTTAAA